>NC_092118.1:29981834-30281834 GCF_045679555.1 Salvelinus alpinus
GAGAGAGAGAGAGAGCGTGTGAGAGAGAGAGTGTGTGAGAGAGAGATAGATAGATGAGAGAGAGAGAGAAAGAGTGTGAGAGAGAGAGTGTGTGTGTGAGAGAGAGAGAGTGTGTGAGAGAGGAGGGAGGAAGGGAGGGACTTGTGTCAAATCGGAGGGCCTGTTGTCCGGACCTCTGGCAGTCTCTATGGGAGTGCCACAGGATTCAATTCTCGGGCCGACTCTCTTCTCTGTATATATCAATGATGTCGCTCTTGCTGCTGGTGATTCTCTGATCCACCTCTACGCAGACGACACCATTCTGTATACCTCTGGCCCTTCATTGGACACTGTGTTAACTAACCTCCAGATGAGCTTCAATGCCATACAACTCTCCTTCCGTGGCCTCCAACTGCTCTTAAATGCAAGTAAAACTAAATGCATGTCTAGTCTATCACAGTGCCATCCGTTTTGTCACCAAAGCCCCATATACTACCCACCACTGCGACCTGTATGCTCTCGTTGGCTGGCCCTCGCTTCATACTCGTCGCCAAAACCACTGGCTTCAGGTCATCTACAAGTCTCTGATAGGTAAGGCCCCGCCTTATCTCAGCTCACTGGTCACCATAGCAGCACCCACTCGTTGCACGCGCTCCAGCAGGTATATCTCACTGGTCACCCCCAAAGCCAATTCTTCCTTTGGCCGCCTCTCCTTCCAGTTCTCTGCTGCCAATGACTGGAACGAACTGCAAAAATCTCTGAAGCTGGAGACTCTTACCTCCCTCACTAGCTTTAAGCACCAGCTGTCAGAGCAGCTCACAGATCACTGCACTTGTACATAGCTCATCTGTAAATAGCCCATTCAATCTTCCTCATCCCCATATTGTATTTATTTATTTATTTATCTTGCTCCTTTGCACCCCAGTATCTCAATTTGCACATTCATCTTCTGCACATCCTACCATTCCAGTGTTTAATTGCTATATTGTAATTACTTTGCCACCATGGCCTATTTATTGCCTTACCTCTCTTATCCTACCTCATTTGCACATGCTGTATATATATTTTTCTACTGCATAATTGATTGTGTGTTTGTTTATTCCATGTGTAACTCTGTGTTGTATGTGTCGAACTGCTTTGCTTTATCTTGGCCAGGTCGCAGTTGCAAATGAGAACTTGTTCTCAACTAGCCTACCTGGTTAAATAAAGGTCTAAATAAAATATAAAATTGCCTTGTTCAGGGGCAGAACCACAGATTTTTACCTTGTCAGCTCAGGGATTCGATCTTGCAACCTTTCGGTTACAAGTCTACCGCTCTCACCACTAGGCTACCTCCCGCTCTGGGGTCCCTCTCTAATTATGAATTTACCAAATGGGACAAACATCCAGTAGAAATACTGCACGCAGAGTTTTGCCAGACTATATTGCAAGCGCAAAGAAAAGCTCTAAATTACGGATGTAGAGCAGAACTGGGCCATTACCCCCTTCTCATCCAAATAGAAAAATGAGACATCACATTTTACAACCATCTAAAAACAAGTGACCCCAAAACATTCCATCACACAGCTCTACAATGTCAAGAGATGAAACAAGACAAGAGTCCCCTCAGCCAACTGGTTCTGAGGCTCAGTTCACTAACCCAAACCAACCACATAGAGTCTCAAAACAGCACTCAGCACCCAACCATCATCAGAAAGCAAAAATAAAAATATATCACCTTTTGGAAAGACACCACCAAAAATCTAAGTAAACGTCAATGCTATTTGGCTCTAAACAGACAGTAACATGGTGGCAGACTATCTGACCACCGTGACTGATAGAAAACTGAGGAAAACACTGACTAGGTACAGACTCAGTGAGCACAGTCTGGCTATAGAGACCGGTTGTCACAGGCAAACCTGGGTGCCCAGAGAGGACAGGCTGTGCTCACTCTGCTCCAGGGGAGAGGTAGAGAGAGAACTGCATTTCCTATTACACTGTGACAAATACTCAGACCTAAGTGAAACTTTCTTTTCACCATCTCCCTTGCAGAAGTAAAAACCATAAAAGATGAATGAGCTATCCCTTCAGAATTAAATAGCAGAGCAGAGCTATTAAGATTAAGTTCTTTAAGCAACTTCTTCAGGATTGGTGGGTCCCCTGCGGGACAGTTGAGCTAACGTGGGCTAATGCGATTAGCATGAGGTTGTAGTAACAAGAACATTTCCCAGAACATAGACATATCTGATATTGGCAGAAAGCTTACATTCTTGTTAATCTAACTGCACTGTTCAATTTACAGTAGCTATTACAGCGAAAGAATGCCATGCTATTGTTTGAGGAGAGTGCACAGTTTTGATACATGAAAAGTTATTAATAAACATATTAGGCACATTTTGGTAGTCTTGATACAACATTTTGAATAGAAATGCAATGGTTCATTGGATCAGATTAAAACTTTGCACATACACTGCTGCCATCTAGTGGCCAATATCTAAATTGCACCTGGGCTGGAATAATACATTATGGCCTTTCTCTTGCATTTCAAAGATGATGGTACAAAAAAAATACAACGTTTTTTTCTTTCTTACTTGTATTATCTTTTACCAGATCTAATGTGTTATATTCTGCTACATTCCTTTCCCATTTCCACAAACTTTAAAGTGTTTCCTTTCAAATGGTACCAAGAAAATGCATATCCTTGCTTCAGGGCCTGAACTACAGGCAGTTAGATTTTGGTATGTCATTTTAGTCGATAATTTTTAAAAAGGGGCCGATCCTTAAAGGTTAACTATTCAGAAGACGCTGGCCATCTCCCCAGCAGCAATATGTAGGACACTTATATTTCCTGTTTATTACAGCCACTAGTGATACGGGTTGACATTGTTCTGGTTATGGTGTGCTACTAGTTGTTGTAAAGATTATCTCTATCATAGGAAGAACATAAACAACTACACTAAATATAAACAATTACAACAGAATCTAAAACCAGCTGAAATATATAACCACAGTGACCCCCAGTGGCCAAATACAGCATCGCAACCAGAAAATGTCCAATTCATCAGGGTGTGATTACTGTAGCAAGGGTGTACTGAACTGAATTTCAGCTGCTGTGAGCGAGGGTTTTGTCCAGGGGTGTATTCATTACACCATTACAAAACGTTTCTCAAACGGAAGCAAACGGAACAAAACGGGGAGGGACCTACCTGATTTTGTAAAATAGAAACTTTTGTTTTCGTAGCAAAATGCAACTGTTTGAAACTGTTTGGACTAACGACTACAACCCAGGCTTCCCCACATTTACAAGCATTTCGCTACACCACAAGCATTTCGCTACACCCGCAATAACATCTGCAAAATATGTGTATTTGATTTGATTTGATTTTATCTTGAGCTTGGTTATGGCATCATCATTATGACTCGCCATGTCATTCCAGGTCATAATAAAACACAAGTGGGACTTTCACTCCTCATTATGAAGTGGTGGTGTGTTGTCCATGGTGCTGGAGTAGGGGATAGAGTGGATGGGTTGGTAACCATGGTTCAAGACAGTGGTGGAAAAACTACCCAATCTTCATACTTGAGTAAAAGTGAAAGTCACCCAGTAAAATACTACTTGAGTAAAAGTCTAAAAGTATTTGGTTTAAAATATACTTAAGTATCAAAAGTAAAAGTATAAATAATTTCAAATTCCTTATAATAACCAAACCAGATTGCAAGATTTTCTTGTTTTTATTTTTATTTTACGGATAGCCAGGGGCACACTCCAACACTCAGACATAGTTTACAAACAAAGCATTTGTGTTTAGTGAGTCTGCCAGATCAGAGGCAGTAGTGATGACCAGGGATGTTCTCTTGATAAGTGTGTCAAAGGGACAATTTTCTTGCCCTGCTATGTATTCAAAATGTAACCATCGCTTCAGTCATCCTACAACAACTTTGTAAACCAGCTCATGACTTTATCCTCATCTACTGGTCATAAAGGATTATTGCATACTGTCTAAGGGGCTGATGGACAGGGATGAAGCCACATTATGGCTGAACTTTCTGTATTGAACTGACAGTGTTTACCATTGTGTAGAAGCACATAGCGCTGCCCCACAGACACTACATAAAGAGCGACTGCACTTCCTGATTTGGCCTAGTTTTAGATTTGGTTCATTAAGAAATACTAGCGGCTCTGACTGAATTCAAATGTGAGTTGGTTTCGGGATGTAGTTTGATGTGGGTGTGTCCACATGTGGGAAGAGTTAAACAAATTATTTTTTGATGGGAAGAACAGAATTAGATAGGAGACCTGACACTCAACACATCCACAATGTTATAAACTCTGCCTATTTCTACAGAGGACTGGAGATGCTTTGTCTGCCTCTGTCGTTTGATGGGGAGTCCACAATTGGGTAGGTTTCATCTGACCTGTTCATACTTCAACATAGTGTCTGTTTGTGTGTCAGATATCACCTATTCTAACTGCCCTTGGTGATAGAACAGTGACTATGTGTGTATGTGTTCACAGAAACATGTGTGGAGCCAGGAGATGGAGACTTGCACGATGATGTGATGTTGTCCAGACTGACAGATGGGCTTGATACTGATGTCAAATCTTTAATTGTATTTTTTATTATTAAACATAATGGTATCAGTCAATATGGGGAGGGGGAAACACTGTGTATTCTGCACCAGGACCAGAGACTTCCTGTTGTATACAGGACACCACACAGGAAGGTATGACCACTCTGACATGTTTACCAAGGTAGCCCCATTACCACCAGACAAAATGCAGATAGACACAGTATCTGTATCAGCTGGGAAAGACAATTAAAGATGAAAGGCACACATTGTTCTATTAGCAGAACACTGCTTCTATGGTATTTAAGTAAATAATTGTTTATTCTACATGGATCTGTTACTACATTTAAAAGTGATCAAAACACTTAGTTTAGAACATCAAAAAATACATATCAGAAATGGTATTCTTCTCATATTACTCTGCGACTGACCGATTGAAAGCTTCCTCCAGCATCTCCCAATATGTTAGTTTAGTTAGCGACTTCCTTAAAACTACACGCAGATATATAAAAATGGTCTCCACTAGTTCATCTGATAATGGACCTCTTCGCCAGATAGCGATAATCACATTTCACAAGCTAAATAATGGTCATGTAATCATTTCTGTGATACTGTACTGTACATAAAGCAACACCTAGCGACCTCATCAAGATGTTCAGATCTCTTGGCATAGTTGCTAAGGTGTTGAGTTGACAGTTGCAGTACCCTGGTTTGAGTCTCTGTTGGGACTACCCCTGAATTCGCTACATCGGTCTCAGAAGTGGGATGGCGCCCACGCGTTGATCGGAGATACGTAAGGGACTTGGTATAGAGAAGCGAGCAGACACGCATGCTCTCCCGAAGGAAGGGGCTAGTGTAAGGACTTTCTTAACTTAACACCTAGGTAGTTGTTGTGGAATTGTTTGATTACATGTTAGATATTGCTGCACTGTCGGAATTAGAAGCACAAGCATTTCGCTACACTTGCATTAACATGTGCTAACCATGTGTATGTGACCAATAACATTTGATTTTATTTGATTCAAGCGCTTAGAGGTTTGGATCTCCTGACGGAGGGTTGGGGCTACACCCCATTGTGTTATATTTAGGTTAGACAGTTTTATTAATAACATTATTCAATATCAACGAGTAATATTTCATTAGGCTACTTTAAATCTGGAAATATTGTGGTTTTAGCGTTTTCGTCAAGCAAGCACCAACATCATTTTATGGCTGTAATGGGCAATCATTTGATAAATTATTTTCCTGTATTTGATTTACTGTGGATATGGATTGATACCATATTTAGTAATGAAGTAATTGTCACTTGTTAGTCTATAATTAACTGTTGTAACTAATTACTGATGTTCTACCGTTGACCTGTTTAACTTCCCTTATCACATGTCTCCCAGTGTTGAATGTTATGGTTAAAGTTTGTTACCAGACTGGATTCGAGGACACTGAAAATGTATCCGTGAGTGTGACACTGTGATTCCGTAGCAGGTGATGTTATGACTTCAAGCTCCGTACAAGCCTCTCGGGCTGGTGTTTACAGAACATTCGGTGCTATTGTGAAGAGGCATAGACATTTTCTCTGATTTTGTTCTGGAGGCGTCTCCCTGAATTGTTGCATTAGATCGACTTTATCTGTTAACCTGGAATGCCCGTAACAATAGCCTACTGGGCTTATGTGTGTTGATGAAGTGAATGACCATAGGACGAGGCATGAATGACAGAGAGACACAGAGAACTGGGTGAGTGAGCTCCCCACATCTGGACTAGGCTGTCGTATAGATAGACAGTGGCACAGATGTCTCTGTCACACCGGTGGCAAATCAGGAAAAGCAAGAAAGGCGTGTTTCAACCCGGACCTGTGGGAGGAGTAAACTAGACGAGAAATACTGAATGATTCGTTTACTTCCTCGTTCTATAGTGGCAAAAGTCACGTCTCCAGCTGGTGAACATTTTAAAGATATTGACGGCAACTAAGGTAAGGCATTTAAAGATATTGACGGCAACTAAGGTAAGGCATTATTGAGATGGGAATCGTAATATTGTGGAGACAAATATAGAGAAATCAGTAACTCATCATTATTTAAAAGGTGTCGTCTGAATGTGATCTAGGAATGTGGGCCTATTGATATTGATGAGCTGCTACATGTGTCCTAGGAGTGTCATATAGCATAAACATATCCGGTAATTCTGATAGTATTGTTCAGTCGATATTAGGCTACACTCTGTCTGACTGAACTCACATGTGCGTATTGCTTTCGAGCTTCAAGTTGAATTGTTTCTCAGTACAGTATTAATGTACCACTGTCTCTTTAAAAAAAAAAAATGTACCTCATATTGTCCAGGAAGTTGTCACGTAATCGGAGGACGGCGTTCATTGTTTGTATCCGATAGGTCGAAGGTATACTGTTACTTTGTAGTAGAGTGTTGCAATTATCTTACTTTAACCTGTTCTATATCCTTCCTCCATGATTTCAATCATGAACAGGGTGCAGTTGAAACGCTCGAACATCTTGAGAATGGCGCTAGCAGGCTCGGACGCCATGGATGGAGGAAAAGGCGAGACGTTTCTACTTAAAGCCATCAAAATAGGTGGTGTGGTCGCAATTTATTGGTTCATTTCAATAACCATGGTGTTCTTAAATAACTACTTGCTAGACAGTAAAGATTTGGACGCGCCGCTATTTGTGACATTTTACCAGTGCCTTGTGACTGTCGGACTGTGCTATGGCATGCACTTGCTATCCCACTTATGTCCGGGTGTCATCGACTTCCCCTCCGTCAAGTTCGACCTAAAGGTATGCCGGGAGGTTCTACCCCTGTCCATCGTGTTCATTGGAATGATAACCTTCAACAACTTGTGCCTGAAGCATGTAGGGGTGGCCTTCTACACTGTCGGCAGGTCACTCAGCACGGTCTTCAACGTCCTACTCTCCTACGTCATCCTCAAGCAGACCACTTCCTTCTACGCCATCCTGTGTTGTGGAATTATTCTAGGTAGGTGTGTAATAATAACTAACCTATATCTGGCCTAATGCAAGTACTTTGACTTTCTAGAAAGTTCTCATGTCTAAGGCATATAGGTAACCTATAATAAGTAACCTCACGCTTCTCTATAATTGCACCACAGGTTAATAAATTCCTACATGGGACACACCTGTACTGGCTATATATTGAACATAAGGTAAACTGCAAATTGTTGCTAAAGGACCATGTTAATGCTTCTTTCTCTGTCTGTCCCTCCCATCAGGTGGATTCTGGTTGGGTGTGGACCAGGAAGGTGTGGCGGGCTCACTGTCGTGGACGGGAGTGTTTTTCGGTGTGCTGGCCAGCGCCTGCGTCTCCCTCAACGCCATCTTCACCAAGCGGGTCATGCCGGCGGTAGACGGAAACATCTGGAAGCTCTCCTTCTACAACAACATCAACGCCTGCATCCTCTTCCTCCCCCTCATCCTCGTCTTTGGTGAGGTCGGCCACCTCGTCCATTTCAGCCGCCTGGGTGACCCCACGTTCTGGGGCATGATGACGTTGGGCGGCGTGTTCGGTTTCGCCATCGGCTACGTGACGGGCCTCCAAATCAAGTTCACGAGTCCACTGACGCACAACGTGTCGGGGACGGCCAAGGCCTGCGCTCAGACGGTCATCGCTGTGGTCTATAACCAGTCCAGTAAAAGTTTCCTGTGGTGGACTAGTAACCTGATGGTGCTTGGTGGGTCTTCTGCCTACACCTGGGTCAAAGGCATGGAGATGAAGAAGGTCAATATTCCCCAGGAGGAGTCCAGAGAGAAACTGCTAGGGGAGAAGAGTGATGCCGGGGTATAGTGGGACTAGGATGACCTTTCACCATGGTGGTGAACCGGGGGTATAGTGGGACTAGGATGACCTTCCACCATGGTGGTGGTGGTGACCTGAGGGTATAGTGGGACTAGGATGACCTTCCACCATGGTGGTGGTGGTGACCTGTGGGTATAGTGGGACTGAGGATGACCTTCCACCATGGTGGTGGTGGTGACCTGGGGGTATAGCGGGATGAGGATGACCTTCCACCATGGTGGTGGTGGTGACCTGGGGGTATAGTGGGATGAGGATGACCTTCTGCCATGGTGGTGACCCACTGGTGACAGAAGACAATGTAAACACCAAGGCCTAACCACGGAGTTGTTTCTACAGCGATGTTATGTTGGAACAGTTGGGCTGTGTGCTGTCAATATAAATGAACGTTACTATAGTAACACAGAGGTGTAGGAAGGCTACGGGGTTGTTTTGTTACTCAGTGGGACCGTATTGTTTTAGCATTTCCTTAGAAGGTTATTTTGTCCAATTCCGTTATTTATTCAGTGGATTATTCAATGTGGGGGGGGGGGGTTATGAATTATAACCTAAATCATTACTGTCTCTTTTTTCAGAACATTAATCATATGTTCCGTAGGATAGTGTCTAAATCAATTGACTTTCCTGTTAGCCTGTATGTGTCATCAGGAATGTGACACAAAACTGCAATATGACACGGCGAAAGACACTTTTATGGCGAGTGGGGCTCTTATGTTGGGTATACAGTTTGCATATGGAGGGTGGAGACCGACTGTAAGGCTACAATAGCTCACCTTAGTTAATAAGTGATTAAGCCAGTGCTGGTTTTATGGACAGCTTTACGTTATATCTTTGAAGCAGTGACACTGTAGGTGATAAAAGTGAAAACCGTCAAAGCGATGGTTGGTTCTCTCTCTTCAGTAGGGGCACTACATTTTGAATAATTGACAACAAAGGATGTAATCTGAACTGTTTATGCCCTGAGATGGACATTTTCTATGGCTGTTTATTTTGTGTGTTTTGTCTTCAAAGAAACGGATTATAGAAGGAATGGTAAAGATAATGTATGTGTTGATGTATTGTCTGTGTCATGAAACTTCAATCATGAAGGAAAACTGTCGGGTAACCGGCCTGCGGGAGCATTATTATTATGTCATAACTCCTTCCTGTCTCAGTGCTGGGTTGAGACCCTGCACTCTAAAACACCCTCCTTTCCCAAAGTCCTCTCTGCTTGTCCTCTTCTGTAGTGTCATCATTTCAGACCAATGAGAATAAGGAAATGGGACACTAGAAAAGGAATTTACATAGAAAGACTCAAGGCTGGTGATCTGAGAGATCCTAAAATGTGGGTCTCTCAGATTTCAGGTTTTGCTTCTGCGTCCACTTGATACAAAGTCTGTTTTTCTTATATTTTTTGCTCAGGGTTTGTAGTGCGTTGGAAGATACCGATACCGTACATGGGATTTCCAAAACTGGTTAGCCTACATAGACGGGTATTCTCCAGATTGCGTTTTTAAGAAAAGATACAGATTTATTTTATAAAGTTATTCAGTGAATGTGACTTTTTTTATGTGTACTTTGGAAAAAATAAATGGACATTCTGTTAATCATAACGTGTTACTCGCCTCTTGTAAATGTGTTATTTTATCTGTATTCATGATCAAGCATAAATCTTCCTTTTTTTTTCTCTTTCTTTTTTTACACAGAACAATACTTCACTTGCTTATGCCTGAGCAGAAGCCTTAGCAGAAATCTCCTCTTCTAGGGGTTTGGTCAACTGAGAAGAGCTGAGGTAGTTAATGGTGTCAGACCTAAGCAGTAAAACCGATTGGAATCGGTCAGTGAAGACTTGGTCCACAAGCTACTAAACACAAAGCTAACACTAGATGGCACCAGTATAAAGGAATGAGTACCTCTGTCAGTCCCTCACACTGGTATGGTCAGAGGGTGCCATCTGGCTGTAGTTAGTTGCCTAAGCAGCATTAATCCCTCACACTAGTAGTGTCCAAGTACCATCTGGCTGAAGTTGCTTTCTCACGGTCATCCCAACACCCAAGGTTATTTTGGAATGTTGATGGTGGTAGACCTGTCTCAATCGCAACAGCCGTGGTCAATGTTGAAATGAAACTCCAGTCACCCAAGTCACAGACTGTTCTCTCTGCTACCATACGGCAAGCGGTACCGGAGCGCCAAGTCTAGGTCCAAAAGGCTCCTTAACAGCTTCTACCCCCAAGCCATAAGACTGCTGAACAATATTTATTTATTTTTTATTTTATTTAACCTTTATTTAACCAGGTAGGCAAATTGAGAACACGTTCTCATTTACAATTGCGACCTGGCCAAGATAAAGCAAAGCAGTTCGACACATACAACAACACATAGTTACACATGGAGTAAAACAAACATATAGTCAATAATACAGTGAAAAAAATAAGTCTATATACAATGTGAGCAAGTGAGGTGAGATAAGGGAGGTGAAGGCAAACAAATATATGTATAAATAAATAAAAATATAAAAAGGCCATGGAGGCGAAGTGAATACAACACAGCAAGTAAAATAAAAACACTGGAATGGTTGGTTTGCAGTGGAAGAAAGCGCAAAGTAGAGACAGAAATAATGGGGTGCAAAGGAGCAAAATAAATAAATAAATACAGTAGGTAAAGAGGTAGTTGTTTGGGCTAAATTATAGATGGGCTATGTACAGGTGCAGTAATCTATGAGCTGCTCTGACAGCTGGTGCTTAAAGCTAGTGAGGGAGATAAGTGTTTCCAGTTTCAGAGATTTTTGTAGTTCGTTCCAGTCATTGGCAGCAGAGAACTGGAAGGAGAGGCGTCCAAAGGAAGAATTGGTTTTGGGGGTGACTAGAGAGATATACCTGCTGGAGCGCGTGCTACAGGTAGGTGCTGCTATGGTGACCAGCGAGCTGAGATAAGGGGGGACTTTACCTAGCAGGGTCTTGTAGATGACCTGGAACCAGTGGATTTGGCGACGAGTATGAAGCGAGGGCCAGCCAACGAGAGTGTACAGGTCGCAGTGGTGGGTAGTATATGGGGCTTTGGTGACAAAACGGATGGCACTGTGATAGACTGCATCCAATTTATTGAGTAGGGTTTTGGAGGCTATTTTGTAAATGACATCACCGAAGTCGAGGATTGGTAGGATGGTCAGTTTTACAAGGGTATGTTTGGCAGCATGAGTAAAGGATGCTTTGTTGCGGAATAGGAAGCCAATTCTAGATTTGACTTTGGATTGGAGATGTTTGATGTGAGTCTGGAAGGAGAGTTTACAGTCTAACCAGACACCTAGGTATTTGTAGTTGTCCACATATTCTAAGTCAGAGCCGTCCAGAGTAGTGATGTTGGACAGGCGGGCAGGTGCAGGCAGCGATCGGTTGAAGAGCATGCATTTAGTTTTACTTGTATTTAAGAGCAATTGGAGGCCACGGAAGGAGAGTTGTATGGCATTGAAGCTCGCCTGGAGGGTTGTTAACACAGTGTCAAAAGAAGGGCCAGAAGTATACAGAATAGTGTCGTCTGCGTAGAGGTGGATCAGAGAATCACCAGCAGCAAGAGCGACATCATTGATGTATACAGAGAAGAGAGTCGGTCCAAGAATTGAACCCTGTGGCACCCCCATAGAGACTGCCAGAGGCCCGGACAACAGACCCTCCGATTTGACACACTGAACTCGATCAGAGAAGTAGTTGGTGAACCAGGCGAGGCAATCATTAGAGAAACCAAGGCTGTCGAGTCTGCCGATGAGGATGTGGTGATTGACAGAGTCAAAAGCCTTGGCCAGGTCAATGAATACGGCTGCACAGTATTGTTTCCTATCGATGGCGGTTAAGATATTGTTCATGACCTTGAGCGTGGCTGAGGTGCACCCATGACCAGCTCTGAAACCAGATTGCATAGCGGAGAAGGTATGGTGGGATTCGAAATGGTCAGTAATCTGTTAATATCAAATGGCCACCAGACTATTTACATCCCAACAGCCGTGGTTATTTTGGAATGTTTATGGTGGTGTGCCTGTCTCTCAATCCTAACAGCCGTGGTTATTTTGGAATGTTTATGGTGGTGTGCCTGTCTCTCAATCCCAACAGCCGTGGTTATTTTGGAATGTTTATGGTGGTGTGCCTGTCTCTCGATCCCAACAGCCGTCGTTATTTTGGAATGTTTACGGTGGTGTGCCTGTCTCTCAATCCTAACAGCCGTGGTTATTTTGGAATGTTTATGGTGGTGTGCCTGTCTCTCAATCCCAACAGCCGTGGTTATTTTGGAATGTTTATGGTGGTGTGCCTGTCTCTCAATCCCAACAGCCGTGGTTATTTTGGAATGTTTATGGTGGTGTGCCTGTCTCTCAACCCTTACAGCCGTGGTTATTTTGGAATGTTTATGGTGGTGTGCCTGTCTCTCAATCCCAACAGCCGTGGTTATTTTAGAATGTTTATGGTGGTGTGCCTGTCTCTCAATCCCAACAGCCGTGGTTATTTTAGAATGTTTATGGTGGTGTGCCTGTCTCTCAATCCTTACAACCGTGGTTATTTTGGAATGTTTATGGTGGTGTGCCTGTCTCTCAATCCTTACAGCCGTGGTTATTTTAGAATGTTTATGGTGGTGTGCCTGTCTCTCAATCCTAACAGCCGTGGTTATTTTGGAATGTTTATGGTGGTGTGCCTGTCTCTCAATCCTAACAGCCGTGGTTATTTTGGAATGTTTATGGTGGTGTGCCTGTCTCTCAATCCCAACAGCCGTGGTTATTTTGGAATGTTTATGGTGGTGTGCCTGTCTCTCAATCCTAACAGCCGTGGTTATTTTGGAATGTTTATGGTGGTGTGCCTGTCTCTCAATCCTAACAGCCGTGGTTATTTTGGAATGTTTATGGTGGTGTGCCTGTCTCTCAATCCCAACAGCCGTGGTTATTTTGGAATGTTTATGGTGGTGTGCCTGTCTCTCAATCCCAACAGCCGTGGTTATTTTAGAATGTTTATGGTGGTGTGCCTGTCTCAATCCCAACAGCCGTGGTTATTTTGGAATGTTTATGGTGGTGTGCCTGTCTCTCAATCCTAACAGCCGTGGTTATTTTAGAATGTTTATGGTGGTGTGCCTGTCTCTCAATCCTAACAGCCGTGGTTATTTTGGAATGTTTATGGTGGTGTGCCTGTCTCTCAATCCCAACAGCCGTGGTTATTTTAGAATGTTTATGGTGGTGTGCCTGTCTCTCAATCCCAACAGCCGTGGTTATTTTGGAATGTTTATGGTGGTGTGCCTGTCTCTCAATCCCAACAGCCGTGGTTATTTTAGAATGTTTATGGTGGTGTGCCTGTCTCTCAATCCTTACAGCCGTGGTTATTTTGGAATGTTTATGGTGGTGTGCCTGTCTCTCAATCCTTACAGCCGTGGTTATTTTGGAATGTTTATGGTGGTGTGCCTGTCTCTCAATCCTTACAGCCGTGGTTATTTTAGAATGTTTATGGTGGTGTGCCTGTCTCTCAATCCTAACAGCCGTGGTTATTTTCCCATAGGGCGGCGCATAATTGGCCCAGCATCGTCCAGATTTGTAATTGTATTTTTGAATTTTCTATTTAACCTTTATTTAACTATATATATCATATATACAATAACTAATACGACATCAACACACAGTTCCAATGGGCAATGACACAGCTAAATCGTTGGCTTAAATTCCTACAGAAAATCTATCTCAAACTAAAACATCTGTCTATGTGAACATGTGATCTCACGTTTGATGTTGAAAACATGCTGGCACATAAGAACACTATCTTAGTATCTTTCCACCAAAGTGTTAATGATATTCAGCTTACATAAAATGTTTGTTAATTTGTCAAATATAATGCAATAGCGACAAATACAACATGAGATTGAATCACAAACCTTGTCAAACATGACTGTCTGTTATCTAGCCCCCCACGAAGATTTGAAGGACCCACTTGACTTCCACTTCACTTGCCAGTGATACTGAAGCTAACTGCATAATTTCTTTATTTTTACTATTTTCTACATTGTAGAATGATAGTGGAGACATCGAAACTATGAAATAACACACATGGAATCATGTAGTAACCAAAAAAGTGTTAAACAAATCAAAATATATTTTATATTTGAGATTCTTCAAAGTAGCCACCCTTTGCCTTGATGACAGCTTTGCACACTTGGCATTGTCTCAACCAGCTTCACCTGGAATACTTTTCAAAAAGTCTTGAAAGAGTTCCCACATATGCTGAGCACTTGTTGGCTGCTTTTCCTTCACTCTGCACTCCAACTCATCCCTAACGATCTCAATTGGGTTGAGGTCAGGTGATTGTGGAGGCCAGGTTATCTGATGCAGTACTCCATCACTCTCCTTGGTCAAATAGACCTTACACAGCCTGGAAGTGTGTTGAGTCATTGTCCTGTTGAAAACCAGATGGGATGATGTATCGCTGCAGAATGCTGTGGTAGCCATGCTGGTTAAGTGTGCCATGAATTCTAAATAAATCAGACGGTGTCACCAGCAAAGCACCATCACACCTCCTCCTCCATGCTTCCCGGTAGGAACCACACATGCAGAGATAGTTCACCTGCTCTGTGTCTCACAAAGACACAGAGGTTGGAACCAAAAATCTAAAATGTGGACTCATCAGACTAAGGACAGATTTCCACCGGTCTAATGTCCATTGCTCATGTTTCTTGGCCCAAGCAAGTCTCTTCTTCTTATTGGTGTCCTTTAGTAATGGTTTCTTTGCAGCAATTCGAAACTATGAAATAACACATATGGAATCATGTAGTAACCAAAAAAGTGTTAAACAAATCAAAATATATACGAGATTCTTCAAAGTAGCCACCCTTTGCCTTGACAGCTTTGCACTCTTGGCATTATCTGCCAGTGTTTTCTGGACAGAAATAAAGTGTTGTATCTGCAAAAATTCACTTCACCTCCGTCACAGACTGGTCTTCCCTGGCTGCCTGACTCTGCTGAGATCCCTGTCACCATCCGATCCTCCTAAAATGAGGCATGACAAAGAATTACCGTGGTGTACATTTATACATTATATTATCCAAGAATAGAATCAATGGTTCAATAATTGAAATGACTGTTGTTCCCAGATCCCAGACTGTAGTTTTAAGCTTAACCAGCTGTCCTGTAGCTACTGTAGGTCTAGCCATCAATTCAAGATGGAACTTTCTATTATTCACTGAATATACTGCAAAATTCACTGAGCTCCATAGACTGGTCTTCCCTGGCTGTTTGACCCTGCTGGGACCCCTGTAATCATCTGATCCTGCTAAGACATGATGAGCACTAGAAAGCTGCATTCCTGCGGGATGTCTGCGGTCCGACAGAGATCATTGCGGCATGGTCAGCATTTTTCATGCTGCAGGCGGAGCGGGCAGTCACACAGACAACTTTGGGATGAAAATATTTTTGTTGTCCCACAGATTATTTTGAAACGGCGTAAGAGTTGAAGTGCGCCTAGTATGTGTGGTCTCATTGAAATAGAATAGGCTGCCTACATGGGCGGATAATCAAGTGGCAGTTGAATATGAAATTAACTTATATATGATTAGACTAGTTTACTACAGTGTCGTCTATAAATAAATATTGATAATGAAAAGAAGTGGAGGGTTCTCAACCAACGTGAGTCGAAGTGCAATCAAACAATGTAATCGTGATTGAAAAGGCACAATGGACACATAGGTTAGGTTACTATGGTGACCATAGGTTAGGTTACTATGGTGACCATAGGTTAGGTTACTATGGTGACCATAGGTTAGGTTACTAAGGTGAGTTAGCGTTGCGCCTTTTCATTTTCAATAAGTATGGATTACCCATTTATTTGCCTTCAAATCGTCCTCCTAAAGGGTAGGCTATATCCTATAGGACTGCAAAACGTAGCAAGTGTCGCTGTCATCATTCTTGCTGCCTCCAGTTCAGTAGCCATACCTGCCAGATCAGGTGCGCATGTGGTCTCAATTAAATAGAGTAGGCTATAGCCTATGTATACATGGGCGGAGAAGCACGGGACAGTTCTCTCTACAAGGAAATGTACTTCCTAAATAGGCCTTTGATTAGGCTATAGTTTACTACATTACCTAGAAATAGCCCTAAAGATTGATCACCCATATTGCTCCGTCTTCCCACTACTAAAAGGTAGGCTATAAAAATAGCTCAACAGAAAGTGCAAGTATCTACATCTAGTATATTGGCTGAAATAGCCCAGTAATAGAATGTAAGGGCCATGTGAGAATCTCTGGTAATTTAACCTATTTCTTAAGTTATTTTGGCGCATTTTGATATTACCTATAGGGTGCAAAATTGCTGGGACCATGGCTGGCAAGTGAGCTGCGTCACATACGCCTAAAATAACATTACGGGACTTCGGTTTGGGACCAGTTCTAGCGGTAGCGGGTGGAAGTTGGACAGAACACCAGCGGGATTCTTCATTTCGCTCAGACCTCTACTGTGCACCATGACAGTGAAGCCTGTAAGGTCAGAGCTGTTCATTACCGTGTCAGTGTGAAAAGTAGGGAATTGGCTAGGGAAACTGACAAATACAACTCACATTGCACTGAAAAAACGTCAGAATATCAATCTTCAATCGTTTGGCCGATTGTTTCATCGTTTGATTGAGGCAAAAATAATAGATAATGTAAGCCAACTTTTGGCCAGCTCTCTCTAGCGGTACATCAACCTGGTGAAAGCTTGCCAAGTTAATTTACTTCTGAAACGTGACAAAACAAAGGCTACAAAACATGTCCATACAAACTACTGTTGTTAGATAGTAATAATAGCTACCTCATATCGCTATCTGACAGATAACTAGAGGTTAGCGCTGACCTGGCTGTGGTAGTTACCCACTAGCGTAGCTTATTCATTCGAGATGGGATGAAACATTAGCTAACGTTACATGTCAGTTACAATACTAGCTCAGCACTGTGAATAAACACTAGTTTAGGTTATTTTCTGTTAAGTTAAACAGCAGTTACCATGTCAGCTATATTACACAACTAAAGTAGACAGTTTCTATTCATTTTACAACTCGGTGAAAGAGCACAACGCGTACACTGAACTATGCTCAACTCTACGGTGCTGTCCCAGCCAACCTTCCAGAAGCGTTTCCTTCACACAGCCTGTCAGCCGCTCTGTGGAGTCCACGTGGTCTTAAATCCCCAAACAGCCTACCCGACCTCTGAGGCGTCAGCATGGTCCTAAAGCACTCGGTGTCCTTGTATTGTTTCACATTCCAATTATAAAACTGTGGGGGGGGGGGGGGGGGGGGGGCAGTGATAGTTGTGCCCTTGGGAAATATCCATTCTCTCCAAGCCAGTAATGGTTAATGATTTGAGCACTGTAGTTGATTAGACTAAATTATATTGTGAGATTCCCCACTTGTTCATAAGAATGAAGACATTACTAGAACAGGAGAATGGCTGTGAACTATCAAGCCTGTATGATTATCAGTTATCATTAAAGCAAGTTAAACGAGAACCAGTACTACTTTTCATTTACATGTTTCACACCAAATACAAACATAGGAACAAGAATTTACAGACTCACCCCAACAACGACTACATCTCTGCTCACGCCCTCGTCCCTAGTGCCTGCGTTATTGTTTCCCACATGGCCTTAACTTGTACCAGTTTGTTTTTCTCGGTCGCCCATGCTATTTTAATAATACATCATTACATTTTTCCATTCTGTTAATGGTGGCAGATGAATTGATTTCCAAGTTTTAATATATATTTTTTTCAAGATGAGAAGAGACACAACTGGCTGGATGATTATCTCACTACACTCCCATATGCCATGTCTTGAAATATGCAGACGGGTGGATAAAACATCACTTTACATTGTAATAATTCTGTCAGCCAATTTTGTAGCTCCGCCCGTAATTCTTGGACTATAGCATTCCCAGAACGCATGGATTATTGAATCACTGTTAGTTTTACACTTAAGGCATGACACTGCCGTTGTGCTGTAGATTTTGTGAATTTTGTGTCTTGTATAATCCATTCTATAAATTAGTTTATACTGGATGAAGTGTACATTTTTGTTACATTTTGTTTAATTAGTTATGCTTCAACTTTCCCTCCATCTTGTGCCAATGTCAGTTGTTTTTAAATCTTGGTTCCAATAGTTTATATATTTTTCTAAGAGATAGTCAGTAGGATATGCTCTCTGGAAGGTTTTGTATAGTTTACCTATAATATCAACATCCTTTTCTGACTCAAATAACATTTCCCCAAGCTTGCTTTGATCGAATCAACATTTCCCCAAGCTTGCTCTGATCGAATCAACATTTCCCCAAGCTTGCTCTGATCGAATCAACATTTCGTGATTTGTAAGTTGCATGTATTTGAAACTATCTGCATTGGTCAGTCCAAAATGACTTTTTGAAATACATGTATATTCTGTTACCACGTTATGTTTTCTATGCCTTTTAGTTTTCCATGTGGACCAATTTATCAGTGAATTGTGAAAAGCTCTCCAAGGATTGTTCCAGAAGGTTGTGTTTGTAGGGAGTGATACTGGTTCATGTAGAATACGTTTCCTTCTCTTCTATATTGTTATAGTGTTCTTAACTATGAAGTTGATAATGTTCATGGCTTTATATTTTGAAAATAGACACGAGTTAGCAGAGTTAGCCCATGTCATGTTCGTTCATTCTTCTACATGTTGCTTAACTTTCTAACTGTACAGAAGAACATCACATCAAAATGTCTGTCGGTAAGGAGGAAACAAACTCTCATACTGATAAGAACTACACTTCTGTTAAGTTCACATCTGTCACCTTACCCTTCTCATGCAGATTTCTACTGGAAGCCTTGGAGGACCTAGACACAAGCCTGCGGAAACTACACTCGAGGCTATTCGTAGTACGAGGCCAGCCCACAGATGTCTTTCCAAGACTTTTCAAGGTGAGGAAATGTTAAATGAATGACCAAATCAGCTAGGATGACAAATGTGGTATGTGTAGATAGGCTGAAAAGCACTCAGACACATACACAGATCTCCACATCGCCCTTTGTCTCATTCGCAGCGCTGCACTTGCTCGCTGAGCTATAGCCTCTCTAACTGCTTTGGTAATGAGTTCACACACCACTTCAATATGTCAGATTGCTTATGATACCCAGATGCAATGGTATTAAACTCTAAATAAAGGGCACAGGCTGTCTGCTGTAAGTCATGTACACTTTCTTGCCCTCACTGTGCACCTGGGCAACGCCGTTAGTGTTGATATCATACACAACCATGTCAGTCCAAATGAGTTGAATTACAAGGCAGTTGTGTTTGTGCGTGCCTTCTGTGAACCGCTACCTGGTAACACCCAGACAGACGCCACTGTTGCAGTAGTCAGGATCGGGGTTCTGACTCAATAGTTAATGGATAAATGTTGGTGATGCTCCTAGTCTAGGTGGGGGTTTTTCAGCATTTTATTCAGACGCATATTTGCATAAAATATTCCGGTACGGTCATTGACCTGTTTTTGAAAGGGCATGAATTATGCAAGAGCAGTAACTGGGTGCCTCGGTCGTGTACAGAGCGCACAAACACACACACACACACACACACACACACACACACACACACACACACACACACACACACACACACACACACACACACACACACACACACACACACACACACACACACACACACACACACACACACACACACACACACACACACACACACTACACTTCATTACAGTTGTGTGCGGGTACATCAAAGCTAGGCCCGAGAGACTGTTTAACAGCTTCTATCTCCAGGCCATCAGACTGTTAAAACAGTCACCACTAGCCTTAGTTACTGTTCTAGCAAACCTGATGGCCGAATGTTAAAGAACGTCTAGACACTCGAGAGCACCCTTACCTGCCGATCTATAGATTATGTCTCCGTAATCTAGCATGGGTAGGATGGTCATCTGAATCAGGGTTAGTTTGGCAGCTTGGGTGAAAGAGGAGCGAATTCGATAGAGGAAACAAAGTATAGATTTAACTTTAGCCTGCAGCATTGATATGTGCTGAGAGAAGGACAGTGCACCGTCAAGCCATACTCCGAAAGTACTTGTATGAGGTGACTACCTGAAGCTCTAAACCCTCAGAGGTAGTAATCACACCTGTGGGAAGCGGGGCATTCTTCTTACCAAACCACATGAACTTTGTTTTGGAGGTGTTCAGAACAAGGTTAAGGGTAGAGAAAGCTTGTTGGACACTATGAAAGCTTTGTTGTAGAGTATTTAGCACAACATCCGGGGAGGGGCCAGCTGAGTATAAGACTGTATCATCTGCATATAAATGGATGAGAGAGCTTCCTACTGCCTGAGCTATGTTGTTGATGTAAATTGAGAAGAGCGTGGGGCCTAGGATTGAGCCTTGGGGAACTCCCTTGGTGACAGGCAGTGGCTGAGACAGCAGATTTTCTGACTTTATACACTGCACTCTTTGAGAGAGGTAGTTAGCAAACCAGGCCAAAGACCCATCAGAGACACCAATACTCCTTAGCCGGCCCACAAGAATGGAATGGTCTACCGTATCAAAAGCTTTGACCAAGTCAATAAAAATAGCAGCACAATATTGCTTAGAATCAAGGGCAATGGTGACATCATTGAGGACCTTTAAGTTTGCAGTGACACATCCATAACCTGAGCGGAAACCAGATTGCATACCCGAGAGAATAATATAGACATCAAGAAAGCCAGTTTGTTGATTGTTGACAAGTTTTTCCAACACTTTTGAGGAACAGGGCAAAATAGAAATAGGCATATAACAGTTAAGATCAGCTTGATCTCCCCCTTTAAATAAAGGATGAACTGTGGCTGCCTTCCAAGCAATGGGATCATCCCCAGAAAGGAGAGATAGGCTTGGCGATGATAGGGGCAGCAACCTTAAAGAAGAAAGGGTCTAAACCATCTGACCCAGATGTTTTTTTGGGGTCAAGTTTAAGGAGCTCTTTTAGCACCTCGGACTCAGTCACTGCCTGCAGGGAGAAAGTTTGTAGCGGGGCAGGGGAAAAAGAGGGAGAAGCATCGGGGCTAGACGCATTAGAAGGGGTGGGAGATGAGGAAATGTTAGACGGGCAAGGAGGCATGGCTGAGTCAAATAGGAATCCTGACTTAATGAAGTGGTGATTAAAGAGCTCAGCCATGTGCTTCTTGTCAGTAACAACCACATCATCAACATTAAGGGACATGGGCAGCTGTGAGGAGGAGGGTTTATTCTCCAGGTCTTTAACCGTTTTCCAGAACTTCTTGGGGTTAGACCCACAGAGAGAGAACTGCTCCTTAAAGTAACTAACCTTGGCCTTACGGATAGCTTGAATGCACTTATTTCTAATTTGCCTGAACGTTAGCCAGTCAGCTTGAGTGTGCGTGTGCCGAGCATTTCGCCAAATGCATTTCTTGAGGTGGAGTAACTCTGCAAGATCAGTCGAACCAGGGGCTGAACCTGTTTTTAACTCTCATTTTCTTTATGGGGGCGTGTCTGTTATCAATATAACTGAAAAGATCAAAAAAGAAGGTCCATGCGTCTTCAACAAAGGGTATCAAGCTGAATCAATACCATTTTACAGAGGCCAGTTCATGAAGGAAGGCTTGCTCATTAAAGTTTTTTAGCAAGCGTCTATGACAAATCAGGACAGGTCATTTCACTGAGCAGCCATTACGAACACAGGCTGTAAAACAGTGAGCACTAAGGTCATTACAGAAAACACCTGATCTAAGACCACTCTCTACCCCACCACCAAAATTACCCCACTTTCCCCCTCCAGGAGTGGAATGTCACCCGGCTGACCTTCGAGTACGACTCAGAGCCCTATGGGACAGAGCGCGATGCCACCATCCTGAAGATGGCACAGGACTTTGGCGTGGAGACCCGCGTCAGAAATTCCCACACACTCTACAAACTGGCCAGGTCAGAGTTCATTTTATCTCCTCATGCCACCACTTAGCACCGCACCACCAGCTTGCTTAGTGGCAGAGCTCTGGGTTGAAGTTCCCCATTAGACACAGATCTAGGATCAGCTTACCATCCCCGCAACTTAACTGTAACAATTTGGAGGGGAATGCTAGACTGACCTCAGATCAGTGTTTAGGAGCATCTTAATCCACCCGTGCCGTCTGGAGGGGCTGCTCTCATCTGATATTAGTTGACTGTTTGTCTGTAGTGGTGTTTGCCTCCAACAAGGTCTGCCATTTTATTGTTGATGTTTATAAACACAGATCAATATTAATTATTGGTCTGGCACTTTGAAATGCAGGACAGAGTTAACGAATATCGCCTCAGCATTTATCCAAGCCAAAACAGAGAACTACAGGGATAGAAATGCCCTTTAATATGTCTGATTGACTCTGTTCACGTCTTTGGGATGGAGTTTGTAAAAGTAACAGTTGGCCTAATTGAGTGTCTTTGACAGTTTTGCACAGCTGTGCTCCTCACTGCATCATTTCCTGGGAGCTCTATCTGCTGGTATCGCGTTTCCTTCTACTGAGAAAAGATGGATGCAATACAAGCTGACAAGGTCTGAATTGCAGGCAAGTCTTTTGTATTGACATCTCTGTTGCCTCCAGTGTCTCCAGTGGATTGTGACTAAAAAAAAACAGTGTGTGTCTGAATGGTTGAGTGGAGTGGCATGTTTCTCTCAGAGATGCATACTGCCACATGAGAGTAAGTCCAACCGGTGTCGGCGATATGACATGGGCATTTACATAAGTATTCATACCCCTGAGTCAATACATGTTAGAATCACCTTTGGAGTCTTTCTGGGTAAGTGTATAAGAGCTTTGCACACCCGTATTGGTGGGTCTGGTGATGAGGGGAGATTCAGGCTGATAGTGGGTCTGGTGGAGAGAAGGAAGAGCGAGGAAGAGAAGGAAGCGAGAGGAGGAAGAGTACTATAGGAAATGTTGATGGGGAAGAAATTGATAGTTACAGTGCATTGGGAAAGTATTCAGACCCCTCGACTTCTTCCACATTTTGTTGTGTTACAGCCTTATTCTAAAATAGATAAAATATTTTTTCCCCTCATCAATCTACAGACAATACCCCATAATAACAAAGCAAAAACAGGTTTTAGAAATGGAAATATCACATTTACATAAGTATTCAGACCCTTTACTCAGTACTTTGTTGAAGCACCTTTGGCAGCGATTACAGCCTCGAGTCTTCTTGGGTATGATACTACAAGCTTGGCAGACCTGTATTCGGGGAGTTTCTCCCATTTTTCTCTGCAGATCCTCTCAATCTCTGTCAGGTTGGATGGGGAGCGTCGCTGCACAGCTATTTTCAGGTCTCTCCAGAGATGTTAGATAGGCTTCAAGTCCGGGCTCTGGCTGGGCCACTCAAGGACATTCAGAGACTTGTCCCAAAGCCACTCCTGGGTTGTCTTGGATGTGTGTGTGCTTAGGGTAGTTGTCCTGTTAGAAGGTGAACATTCGCCCCAGTCTGAGGTTCTGAGCGGTCTGGAGCAGGTTTTCGTTAAGGATCTCTCTGTACTTTTCTCCGTTCATCTTTGCCTCGATCCTGACGAGTCTCCCCACAGCATGGTGCTGCCACCACCATGCTTCACTGTAGGGATGGTGCCAGGTTTCCTCCAGACGTTATGATTCAGGCCAAAGAGTTCAATCTTGGTTTCATCAGACCAGAGAATCTTGTTTCTCATGGTCTGAGAGTCTTTAGGTGCCTTTTGGCAAACTCCAAGCCGGCCGCCATGTGCCTTTGATTGGTGGAGTGCTGCATCGATGGTTGTCCTTCTGGAAGGTTTCCTATCGCCACAGAGGAACTCTAGAGCTCTGTCAGAGTGACCATCGGGTTCTTGGTCACCTCCCTGACGAAGGCCCTTCTCCGATTGCTCAGTACGGCCAGGCGGCCAGCTCTAGGAAGAGTCTTGGTGGTTCCAAACTTCTTCCATTTAAGAATGATGGAGGCTACTGTGTTCTTGGGGACCTTCAATGCTGCAGACATGTTTTGGTAGCCTTTCTCAGATCTGTGCCTCGACACAATCCTGTCTTGGAGCTCTATGGATAATTCCTTCGACCTCATGGTGTGGTTTTTGCTCTGACATGCACTGTCAACTGTATGACCTTGTATAGACAGGTGTGTGCCTTTCCAATTCATGTCCAATCAATTGAATTTACCACAGGTGAACTCCAATCAAGTTGTAGAAACATCTCCAAGGATGATCAATGGAAACAGAATCCACCTGGCTCAATTTCGAGTCTCATTGCAAAGGGTCTGAATACTTATGTCAATAAGGTATTTCTGTATTTACATTTTTATAAATTTGCAAAAATGTCTAGTCATTTGTTTTCACTTTCATTATGGGGTGTTGTATGTGGAGGATTTGTTATAATATAATACATTTTAAAGTAACTAGCTATAATGTAACTAGTGTTAATGCTACCTACAGTACTAGTCAACAGTTTGGACACACCTACTCATTCCAGGGTTTTTCTTTATTTAAAAAAAAAAAAAATACTATTTTCTACATTGTAGAATACTAGTGAAGAAATCAAAACTATGAAATAACACATATGGAATCATGTAGTAATCTTTTTTTTTTTACAAATCAATATATATTGTAGATTTCAGATTCTTCAAAGTAGCCACCCTTGCATGGCTGAGAGAAAGCCAAGAGTGTGCCAAGCTGTCATCAAGGCAAAGGGTGGCTACTTTGAAGAATCTGAAATATAAAATATATTTGGATTTGTTTAAAAAAAAAAAAAATTACTACATGATTCCATATGTGTTATTTCATAGTTTTGATGTCTTCACTATTATTCTGTAATGTAAAAACAATAAAGAAAAAACCTGGAATGAGTAGGTGTGTCCAAACTTTTGACTGGTGCTGAATATATAAAAAAATGTTTTCTTTGCTGCTGTAGGTAGCATTAGCTAGCGCTAGTCAGCTGTACCTGTGCCAAAACTCTGGTATTTTTTATCCTACCACTTGTTTTCCATCTTAATTGGTAAGCCAATTTTGTTTTATCATGCTCTCTCTAGTCTCTCTGCAGCAGACATATAGTGAGCAATATGTTTGGAACATAAAAGCGTAGTATTCGAATCACAATACATATAGAATCGTGAGAATAGCAATACATATCATAACAGCACTTAAATATCGTGATAGTATCATGATAATATCGTGAGATCCATGGCAATTCCCAGTCCTAATGGGAAATGCTAGATGAGAGAAGATGTAGGGAGAGGGGAAGTTGTACTTCTCTTGTTGACGTGAAGGGAGACCCTGCCCACTGCAACAACAAAGTCAACCCTCGCATGACGTCTTTTGTCTTCCCCTGTTGGTCCAGAACAAGCGCACACACACTGTCAATTACACAGTCTCATACCCAGCCTGATAATCTCCCCTTACTGGTTGTGAGAGATGATGACACTGTCACACTACACAACATGTGCTGAGGGGAGCTCTGCAGCAGTCAGCCATGGTGGACAGCATGTGCCTGCCTAGCGCCAGACAAGGCGGCTCTGTCCTGTTAGAGCGGTGCACAGTGTTCCTGCTCTATCTATCTATAGCCCAATATCTTTCAGTCAGTTTTTCTTACTGCAATAGGACTTCTGAAAAAGATTGGTTTAGTCTGAGGTTTTCTCTGCTCTGTATATCTGATGAATTCCATTGCTTTCTCTTTCTCATTCTCTGCATTTGAGTCTTTCGCTCTCTCTCTCATCAGATCGAGCATAAATTGGCTCTTAAGAACTCCAAAGCTTCTCATTTATAACGGTTAGAGACTGTGTTTAATATAATGGAGAAGGGAGGGGTAGAGCCAGCCTGCATTACTGATACTGTTGAATAAGGGCTGAGGCAGTAAAGGTTGATCCTCCCTCCTCCATTATATTAAACACAGTCTATATAAACGACAAGGTTTGTACTTCTTAAGAGCCAATTTATGCTTGATCTGAAAATGTGGTCAGAGGCGCTGTACTATGGATCGTTTGACGCAATGGTGGAGCCTCCGGAGGCATGCAAAGGCCCAATCTAGTGCCATACCACATGCCTTACACCTCCCAAATGTTGTAACAATGTAGAGAGCTCCTGTATAGCTCCGCATTGACATGATTGGTTGACGGTAGGTGAGGGTGGCAGGTCCTGTATAAACAAACTCACTTCCTTGACAACATCCTTCACAACAGCTCTGCGCTGCTCAGCGATGCCCAGGAAGTATGAATGTCCTGACTTCTGCAGAGGCCCTGTCACAGTAAATGCTGCACAGCCATTGAAGACATCTGATTGACCATGCAAAGGCCCTCATAAATACACACTGCTCAAACTGTCGTTTTTCAAAAGTATTGTTTTCCTGTTCGAGTCCCAGAACATCAGTCATTCATCACGTACCTTGCAGAAAGCCTACAAGCCATCCGAGTCCCCCCAAAACACCTACAATAGATTACCAGGATTACATTTCCTTGGTAAGCTTTTTAGATGTCACAGGCACAGCTATTAGTAATCTGAATGTCCTGAACTATGTTGACTTGTAAATGCTAGTCTGCTACTGCAGCCGTGCCGCTGGGCTAATTAAAAAACTGTGACCTTCAGTGATGCAGACTTTGGTATTAACTGTGATTACACGCTGGCACAGCACATGCTGCATCTGTTGTACTGAGGTAAACAACAAATTGATTCAAAACGTTTTCCTCTCCTATGTGTGTCTGTGTGCACGCTTGATTCCCTCCGCCAAACTTCCTGTCCTCAGAACAGGACTGTCTGTTTACAAAAGGTTCCCTCTGGGTTTCATTATAACTCTTGGCTGCCATTGTGGCTCTGTGAAGGAATGAAGACGTGGCAGGGGCTGAGATGCCAGATGCCAGGAAATACTCTTAAAATGACTGTTTATCTACAGGCACACCTACTCATTCCAGGGTTTTTCTTTATTTTTACTATTTTCTACATTGTAGAATAATAGTGAAGACATCCAAACTATGAAATAACACATATGGAATCATGTAGTAACCAAAAAAGTGTTAAACAAATCAAAATATATTTTTGATATGAGATTCTTCCAAGTAACCACCCATTGCCTTGATGACAGCTTTGCACACTCTTGGAATCCTCTCAACCAGCTCAACAAGGTAGTCACCTGGAATGCATTTCAATTAACAGGTGTGCCTTGTTGAAAGTTAATTTGCGGAATTTCTTTCCTCCTTTAATGCGTGTGAGCCTATCAGTTGTGTTGTGACAAGGACGGGTTGGTATACAGATGTCCCTATTTGGTAAAAGACCAATTCCATATTATGGCAAGAACAGCTCAAATAAGCAAAGAGAAACGACAGTCCATTACTTTAAGACATGAAGGTCAGTCAGTCAATCTGAAACATTTCAAGAAGTTTGAAAGTTTCTTCAATTGCAGTCGCAAAAACCATCAAACGCGATGATGAAACTGGCTCTCATGAGGACCGCCACAGGAAAGGAAGACCCAGAGTTACCTCTGCTGCAGAGGATAAGTTTTTTATAATTAACTGCACCTCAGATTTCAGCCCAAATAAATGCTTCATGGAGTTCAATTAACAGACACATCTCAACATCAACTATTCAGTGGAGACTGTGTGAATCAGGCCTTCATGGTTGAATTTCTGCAAAGAAACCACTACTAAAGGACCAATAATAAGAAGAGACTTGCTTGGGCAAAGAAACATGAGCAATGGACATTAGACCGGTGGAAATCTGTCCTTTGGTCTGAGGAGTCCAAATCTGAGATTTTTGTGAGACAGAGTAGGTGACCGGATGATCTCCGCATGTGTGGCTCCCACCGTGAAGCATGGAGGAGGAGATGTCATGTTGGGGGTGCTTTGCTGGTGACACTGTTGGTGATTTATTTAGAATTCATGACACACTTAACCAGTATGGCTACCACAGCATTCTGCAGCGGTACGCCATCCCATCTGGTTTGCGCTTAGTGGGACTATCATTTGTTTTTCAACAGGACAATAAGCCAACACACCTCCAGGCTGTGTAAGGGCTATTTTACCAAGAAGGAGAGTGATGGAGTGCTGCATCAGATGACCTGACCTCCACAATCACCCGACCTCAACCCAATTGAGATGGTTTGGGATGAGTTGGACCGCAGAGTGAAGGAAAAGCAGCAAGTGTGGGAACTCCTTGTGGGAACTCCTTCAAGACTGTTGGAAAAGCTGTCATCAACGCAAAGGGTGGCTACTTTTGAAGAATCTAAAATCTAAAATATATTTAAATTTGTTTAACACTTTCTTTGGGTACTACATGAATACATAGTTTGATGTATTCACTATTACTCTACAATGTAGAAAACAGTAAAAATAAAGAAGAACCCTGGAATGAGTAGGTGTCCAAACTTTTGACTGGTACTGTACATTTTGGGGAAGACTGGAACAGACTCTGGTCTGTCCCCCTCCTTACGGGAACAGACTCTGGTCTGCCCCCCTCCTTACGGGAACAGACTCTGGTCTGCCCCCCTCCTTACGGGAACAGACTCTGGTCTGTCCCCCTCCTTACGGGAACAGACTCTGGTCTGTCCCCCTCCTTACGGGAACAGACTCTGGTCTGTCCCCCTCCTTATGAATCCAGGATGTGGCCTTTTGTTAAAAATCTTAGAGGCAAAAACGGATCGGAAAAAATCTAATTCAGACGAGGGCTTTGCTTTGAAAAAGCTATATCAGCAGCTCAGAGCAATGAAGCAGTACCTCCCATTAATATTAATTATAGCACACTGTAGCAAAACTTCTGCAACTAAAAGTTCAGGTAGTCCCTCCCTGTTTCAGTCCATTTTCTTCCATTGGGTACAGTAACTAATGAATACGAGCTGGTTAGTGAACAGCTGTGGTTTCTCTGTTCTAGGATCATTGAGATGAACAACGACATGCCCTCGCTGACCTTCAAGCGCTTCCAGGCCATCGTCCAGCGGCTGGAGCTGCCCAAGAAGCCCCTCCCCACTGTCACCCGACAACAGATGGACTGCTGCCAGACAGGTATTGCGGCCAATCACGATGAGCGTTACGGAGTGCCCTCCCTCGATGAACTAGGTGAGGGACGTGTGTGTGTGTGTGTGTGTGTGTGTGTGTGTGTGTGTGTGTGTGTGTGTGTGTGTGTGTGTGTGTGTGTGTGTGTGTGTGTGTGTGTGTGTGTGTGTGTGTGTGTGTGTGTGTTGGTATCTCTCATCATCGTCTGCTAGTGATGATGAATCAGTTTGATTTGTAATGGAATTAATTTGACAAAAACAAAAATTATCGGGCAGGTTTTAAGAATCACGGCTTGGGTCCTGCTGCATGGAGGGGCGGGGTGACTGAGGCACTGGAGAGACTGAACAATCATATGGACAAAAAGGTGAGTCACCTGATCTGGGTGTATCCAGGCCTGGCATAGTGACCAGCCGGCCAAGGCTCCCTGGCCACCTCTATCACAAACACTGAAGATAAAGTTAGTGTGGATGCTTCTTCAAGTACTTTTCCTTATGATCAACCTACAGTATGTTTTTGTAGACACACATAGAGGTATAGCTCATTTGCCATCATGGCTAGTCACATGTGAAGGTTGGTCCACCACACATTGTACTGGTAGCCTAGTGGTTAGAGCGTTGGACTTGTAACCGAAAGGTTGCAAGATCGAATCCCTGAGCTGACAAGGTAGAAATCTGTCGTAATCTGATGATGATGTTTAGCTGTGTGTTAGAGCAGGGCTGCAGCAAAGACCTGCACACCCAAAGACTCCCAGAGGAGGGTTAGTTTTCACCATCTAACCAGACTCTCAGATGAGGGTCTATCTCTCTCTATCTGCTCATTACTGGGGTATCTTCAGTAGGAACCAAACGGGGAGGGACCTACCTGAATTTGTCCAATACAAACTAGTTCTCATTTTTGATTATTTTTTACCAAAAAAGAGGCGTGGTGACCGCTTTGTTATTGTTTCAGTTAAGTACTCTAACTTTAATAATGTATCTCTATTTGTTACAAGTGTTGAGGAGGGGTGTGTCTGTGTGTGTGTCTGTGTGTGCCTGTGTGTGTGTCTGTGTGTGTGTCTGTGTGTGTGTGTGTGTGTGTGTGTGTGTGTGTGTGTGTGTGTGTGTGTGTGTGTGTGTGTGTGTGTGTGTGTGTGTGTGTGTGTGTTGTGTGTGTGTTGTGTGTGGTGTGTGTGGTGTGTGTGGTGTGTGTGCTTTTTGTGTTTGAGCATTGGTTTAGGCCTAGGTGACTGGGTCACGTCTAGATGGGATACAGCTTTTGTCACATTGATGTCAATAGTTGAAATGTTTTGCATTTTAGCTAACCCTTACCCTTTTCCTAACCTTAACCTAATTCTCCTAACCATAACCTAATTCTCCTAACCTTAACCTAATTCTCCCTTACCTGCTAGGAAGAGTCCATTTTGACAAAAGCTGTATCCCTTCTGGACAACCAGGTGACTGGTTGAATAGTGTTATATTTCTATATGTGATGTATTGCAGGTGTTTGAGGAGCTGCTCCTGGATGCAGACTGGAGTGTGAACGCAGGCAGCTGGAGGTGGCTCTCCTGCAGCTCCTTCTTCCAGCAGTTCTTCCACTGCTACTGTCCTGTAGGCTTCGGCCGGAGGACTGACCCCAGCGGAGACTACATTAGGTACACACAGAGCGCACACACAGGCTGTCCAATCCCCACAGGCCCCTCTACAGTAGTGTACTTGACAGATTCATATCACAATGGAGACCAGTCTCTCGTTGAACACCCGAGCAGAGCTGCCAGGACGTCAGTCAGATTCACCTGGTTGGGAAACTTTTTGACGGCTCGATGTTTTTCCATCGGTCGACTGACAGGCGGTGATATGAATTGCTCTGTGTTGCATTGCTCTCCCCTTGAGCTAGTTTATGGTTGTGTAACGTCATGTAATTACATGGCTGGTAGCGTAACAGTCAGCCTTAGCCCTCATGCAACATCCAACATCAATGTGTGTGTGTGTGTGCGCGTCAAGACCCAGTCACGCTTCTCTGATTCAGCCATGTTTTATATTATTACCAAGGATCTATTCTAGAAGTAACTCTGTCAGTAACATTGTTTATATTATTACCAAGGATCTATTCTAGAAGTAACTCTGTCAGTAACATTGTTTATATTATTACCAAGGATCTATTCTAGAAGTAACTCTGTCAGTAACATTATTTTATGTTATTACCAAGAGTCTATTCTAGAAGTAACATTGTTTATATTATTACCAAGGATCTATTCTAGAAGTAACTCTGTCAGTAACATTGTTTATATTATTACCAAGGATCTATTCTAGAAGTAACTCTGTCAGTAACATTATTTTATGTTATTACCAAGAGTCTATTCTAGAAGTAACATTGTTTATATTATTACCAAGGATCTATTCTAGAAGTAACTCTGTCAGTAACATTGTTTATATTATTACCAAGGATCTATTCTAGAAGTAACATTGTTTATGTTATTACCAAGGACCTATTCTAGAAGTAACTCTGTCAGTAACATTATTTCCCATCGTCCCCTCTTGTGGCTGTGTTAACAGGGTCAAAGCTGCACCAATGGTGATGATGGGGGTTTTGTGGGTGGAACTAGAATTGCCCATGTTGTGTATGATGTCATTTCAGGAGGTATATACCCAAGCTGAAGGACTACCCTAACCGGTACATCCACGAGCCGTGGACGGCCCCCGACTCGGTCAGAAGGCCACTAACTGTGTGGTGGGGATGGACTACCCCAGACCCATGCTCAACCATGCACAGAGGAGCTGCCTCAACATATAGAGGATGAAGCAGGTCTACAACACGCTGTCCAGCTACAAGGGTCTCAGTGAGTTCACACACACACTCACACACTCAGTCACAGATAGGGGTGAGGGTTGTAAGGTAGCCAAGGTGCCAGACGCCAGGAACACTGTAGGCCAGGTTTTAGGAGGGACTGAACATTACCCCTTTCTTGTATATTTGTGCAGTTTCTATTTGTGAGTTGGTTATGTTAATGTACCCTTCTCTCTCTCAGGTTTACTTGGCTCCGTCTCCACAATCCAGGAGGAAGTGGAGTCGGCACTAATGACTGACAGCTCACAGACTCACGGCAACGTCAACGGTAAGTCACCTGATCATGTTTAGTCTCGCCGTCCTGTGATGTCATCATGTGACATCGTCGTGTCGCTACAAACACTGTTCGACTACTTCCTGTCCGACTACATGCCCAGGCAGTGCATTGCATCAACCAATGGTTGTGTGCAACGTCATCGACTGTGTAGTCGGGGCACCAGATTGTTACATCATATGATGTGGATAGCTGATATGTTAAATACCTATCCAGTCTGCATTGTAGTCAGACTGGAACCTGACCAGTGACTAAGATGTCTGATTTGATTATTAGTGTCTGGGCTTGAACTGCTGTTTCCCCGATGCTCAAACGTTACACGCAATGTAGAAGACCTGGATAACCGTTATTAGAATTATGAAACAATTTGATGTAATTATTTATATAATGACCTCTTCTAAAATGTGAGCTTTGAAAGTGGGTTGTGATTGTGACGTGAATGTAAAAGCTTTGGGATGTATGTGCTGCCACCTGCTGGCTGTTCTGTGTAACATCTCTGCTTTGCTTAGACGGGGTAGGCAAACTTTTTGATGCGTCAAGGACCACATCGGGATTTATAAATCCAACGGAGGGCCGCACAGATTTGTTTGTCCAAATCAATTTGCGAGAAAGGGAAGTTATTTGAAAATATCAAGGCCCATTGCAATATCAAGGCCCATTATAATTTTTCTATACTTTATATGCCATTTTAGACGTTCAAGAGTGGCCTCGAATAAAACAATTCCTACCCCTTTTTCTCCCCAATTTTGTGATATCCAATTGGTAGTTAGTCTTGTCCCATCTCTACAAATCCCGTACAGACTCAGGAGAGGCGAAGGTCGAGAGCCATGCATCCTCCGAAACAAGACCCTGCCAAGCCACACTGCTTCTTGACACACTGCCCGCTTAACCCAGATGCCAGCCGCACCAATGTGTCAGAGGAAACGCCATCCAACTAGCGACCGTGTCAGCGCGCATACGACAATGACATCCCGGCTGGCCAAACCCTCCCCTAACGCGGACGTAGTTACGCCTGTAGCACTGTGATGCAGTGCCTTAGACCGCTGCGCTAATCAGGACCCCAATGATTATTCCATTTTTTTATTCAAACCTCCCACGGTCCGGTTTGAATTTTATCAGCCCACTAAACTGTAACTAACCTGCAGTCATTTCATATCTGAACCCAGCCCACTAAACTGTAACTGACCTGCAGTCATTTCATATCTGAACCCAGCTCACTAAACTGTAACTGACCTGCAGTCATTTCATATCTGAACCCAGCTCACTAAACTGTAACTAACCTGCAGTCATTTCATATCTGAACCCAGCCCACTAAACTGTAACTGACCTGCAGTCATTTCATATCTGAACCCAGCCCACTAAACTGTAACTGACCTGCAGTCATTTCATATCTGAACCCAGCCCACTAAACTGTAACTAACCTGCAGTCATTTCATATCTGAACCCAGCTCACTAAACTGTAACTGACCTGCAGTCATTTCATATCTGAACCCAGCCCACTAAACTGTAACTGACCTGCAGTCATTTCATATCTGAACCCAGCCCACTAAACTGTAACTAACCTGGCTGAGTGTATTGCATACTGCATCCTAGCCACCTAACCCAGCAGAGGCCCTTGTGGTTCCAGACTCGTCCTCTCACTCCGGACAGCAAGACCGGACACCAGCGGGACCCTCGCCCCCGAGGAAGAGGGGCCGCAGCCCCAACCTGCTGGAGCTAACAGAGTGGGGCACCCAGGCCAAGGTCCATTGCTGCAGCTCAGCCCTTGTGGGGAGCTCCGACAGCTCCCAACAATAACACGTAAACACCACTTTTTTCCCCAGGGGTCTCTTGACAAAATAGTGGAACTAACAGTGGCATTGTGCCTCCCATGAATCATAAAAAGAAGTAAGTCTCCATACAAAATCATGTAAATGTTTTAGACGTCCTCTACTAGCAGACGGTAAGGATGTTACAGCAGTAGGCTGTCTCCTAAACCACTGGGCTTTGGGGAGGTGTTGGATCAGGCAGAACCTCCAGCTGTTGTCCCAAGCCTTGACATGAGAACATTAACAGGTCGTGGTCACAAAGCAAGACTGTGTGTGATCTACAAGAACCCACACATTAGATTGAAACCGGACCTGACAGAATGCCCATTAGAACTTAATATTACGATTCCAAGGGGGGTCATTTGATCTAGTGCTAAGGTGATTGTAGGTTGGTAGAAACCAGAGATTTACCAGATACTCTGTTGAAAGGTGATGCAATTTAGAAAATGGGAGGCATTGATGTTTGACAGAAGAGGATAAGATTGGAGTGTTGACCGTGAATTGCATCAGGAAACCTGTTTTGTATTCACCTACTCATCTTTCTTTTCCCAGACTGTTGACGCACCTGGACTCAACGCTGATTGGAGGGAGAGCCCTCCACACACAGTCCAGCGTCATTCCCTGTTTCACCTCGTCCGCGGGTCCATCGACTGTCAGTAGCCGCCATCAAAACCTGCAGAAACAACCCAGGCATCGAAACAAACCTCAGTTGGTAGTTAGATCTGCAGTAATGGTAGAACGATGCCCACCACCAATACCATATGAACCTGTCACCAAGGCTTCAGTGCTATATAGGCTGTTGATCAAGCTGTTTCTCTCAGTACATGCTGACATTTTCCTGCTGGGTTTTATTTAGACAATCAGTAACCGTTTTTATATTGACAAGAGTGTGATCAGTTCAGTCTCCAAGGTGTGTGTGTGTGTGTGTGTGTGTGTGTGTGTGTGTGTGTGTGTGTGTGTGTGTGTGTGTGTGTGTGTGTGTGTGTGTGTGTGTGTGTGTGTGTGTGTGTGTGTGTGTGTGTGTGTGTGTGTGTGTGTGTGTGGTTATATTCTGTACTGGTTTGGGGCTAGGGGAAGCCTCACCCTGCAGCTTTGTATCTTTGACACAGCGTATGAAGGGAATCCTAATGGGTAATATATGTGCCTCAGTTTGCACTTTGAGTATTTGACTCACTTCCTCGTTTGTCAAAATAACGTCTCACAAAGGCGGTGAACTGTCACTTTAAGTCTGCATAAAGCACTTTATTACATGTTCCATCACCACTACTTGTTGAAAACAGACTTGTTGGTGTGAGTATCTGTGCTGTACAGTTTTCTGTACACCATGAAGCAGTGTGGACCAGTAACAAAGACCTTTTTAACACTATCGTACCGACCCAAACTGCTGGCTCTGAGCACATTGTCCTTTTCAGCATGGTGCCATCAAATGTGGTGTGTTCATGACCAGGCCAGCTCAGTACAGCTTGGTTGGTCTCGGTCCAGTTCGGGTCAGTAGTGTGAAAAGCCCGTAACAGTGCTGTTGTTCCCAGTCCCATATAGAGGTAATCTGCTATTGTACCTGCAGTATAAATGAAGGAAAGGGTCAAATATAAGCCATATTAATCTGTGTTTTACTAACTACACACTTAAATTGATCTATAAGTTCTATCAATAAGTTCTGATGTGAAATGATTTGTTGATTGATCTGTCAAATAGCACAAGGGACTGTGCCAAGTATAGCAATTAATTGTGAATCATATCAATGGATCATCACAGAGACATGTATAGAGATTATTATATATATTTTCTATAATAAATTGTATATTTAGATATGTCTCTGGTTCCATCATTGCTTCAATACTAAAGAGTCACTGTGCTCGCATGACAAATGAGTCAAAACTAATCTCATGAGTCTGTTTCAGCAGTCTGGACCCGTCAATGTGTTGTCGTCCGATGTAACCCCAAGTCACTTTGTCATACATTTATCTTTCTTCTTCTACTCCTCATGGCTACTCATTTTACCTTTCTTCTTCTACCCCTCATGGCTACTCATTTTACCTTTCTTCTTCTACTCCTCATGGCTACTCATTTTATATTTCTTCTTCTACCCCTCATGGCTACTCATTTTACCTTTCTTCTTCTACTCCTCATGGCTACTCATTTTATCTTTCTTCTTCTACTCCTCATGGCTACTCATTTTATCTTTCTTCTTCTATTCCTCATGGCTACTCATTTTATATTTCTTCTTCTACCCCTCATGGCTACTCATTTTATATTTCTTCTTCTACTCCTCATGGCTACTCATTTTATATTTCTTCTTCTACCCCTCATGGCTACTCATTTTATCTTTCTTCTTCTACTCCTCATGGCTACTCATTTATCTTTCTTCTTCTACCCCTCATGGCTACTCATTTTATATTTCTTCTTCTACTCCTCATGGCTACTCATTTTACCTTTCTTCTTCTACTTCTCATGGCTACTCATTTTACCTTTCTTCTTCTACTCCTCATGGCTACTCATTTTATCTTTCTTCTTCTACTTCTCATGGCTACTCATTTTATCTTTCTTTTGTAAAATGGATGTATTCTAAATCAATTTGTGCTTTGACTTAATTTGTAAAAGTGTAAAATATGTTTTTCTAATTAAATGCTGTTTCTATACAAAACCACCAGGTGTCTTGTCTTCAGAAAGGGATTGTTAAGCTATTACCATATTGCTTAAAGGGATGGTCCACTCGAAATAAAATCTACATGATTTTTCCATTTACCTTGGCTGTAGACGATTCCCGAAGACTGTTTTTGGATAAGGCATTTGAAAAGTCGGTATTCCTCAGATGTACACAAGGGCCGAAGGGTTACTGGCTAGGGTTTGTAATTTATAGTACATAAAGTATAGGGGGATTTTCTTTGGTTCCTTTTCAACCTTCTCTAGAACTAGGAGGCAAATGTCCATTAAACCTAATGGTTCTGGTCCCTATGGTCAGTTAAAATCTTAACTCCGAGTCCCATCTGGATGCAATGCCTGGAAAAAGAGAGTTTTTTTTTTTTTTTTTACATGGAAACTGTATTCAAGCCACGTAATGAAAAACAAACAGTGATTTGCAATGAGCTGTGCAGTGCCTGTCCGCCCCATTGCCTGGGGCCCTTTTGTAGAGAATACGCTGTCATCATTTATAGAAGCTTTGCCCAGGTTCGCTCCTATAGACAACCTGGAACAGGGATGACATTATTTCTGCTTATCACTGTTTGTTGGCATGGGGATCTCGCAGGCCAGAGCCTGAGGGGGTTACAGTACAATGACGTCCTGATTCAGGCTCCCCTGAATTCCCCCGCCATACAAACACAGACGGAAAACATCTTTCCCTGGAGTATCATCAACTCGCCATCTCTGTTTTCTCCATTAAAAGTGACAGTGTTTTTCCCTGCAACACTCTCGACATGCCAACAGGCAGCCACTCCCCTTTTCCTCTAGAGTTCCAGAACTCCACATGGCACGTCTGTAAAAACAGAAGCTGGAGAGTTCTGATGCGTGGTGAGTATGCATGGAGCTTGTCCGTCATTACAGAGAGAGAGAGTGCAGAATGCCAGTGTGACTCCTGGTGAAAAGAAAGGGTTAAATCTCTCTCTTTTAGTGTGATGAGTAAGTGTTCTCCGCAACAGCTGCTTTGCATCTAGGGCCCAGAGAAAGAGAGGATAGTGGGATTGATGTGGATCGTTCTGAACAGGAACACTTTAGATTCTGGACTCCTGTCACTCCTCAGTGACATCATGTGTGTTCTGGTTCCTAGCTCTATGGTTCTGGTGTGCCAGAGGGCGCTGCCCAGCGGGAGGGTGACAATGCCCCCTCATCTGCAACCCAGACACCTCCTGCCTCTTCTTCTCCATGTCATTCTACTCTGCCTCCATGCAACTGCCTGGCCCCACGGTAAGAGCTGGCGCGAGGATTTCATCATATACTGATGATAACACATTTCATTCAGATGTATGACTCTACGAAGCCTGTTGTGACTTGTATTAGCCTGCCTATTCTGAAGTGTTCACACAACTTCCATTGTTAGAGTTTTTCTTTTCCAGTTGCTGAGTAGTTTATTTCCTCTCTGAGTCATATGGGCATACCTAGTCATGTCTGGGTTTTAACTTCTCTAGTCACTAACCTAGTCATGTCTGGGTTTTAACTTCTCTAGTCACTAACCTAGTCATGTCTGGGTTTTAACTTCTCTAGTCACTAACCTAGTCATGTCTGGGTTTTAACTTCTCTAGTCACTAACCTAGTCATGTCTGGGTTTTAACTTCTCTAGTCACTAACCTGGTCATGTCTGGGTTTTAACTTCTCTAGTCACTAACCTGGTCATGTCTGGGTTTTAACTTCTCTAGTCACTAACCTAGTCATGTCTGGGTTTTAACTTCTCTAGTCACTAACCTAGTCATGTCTGGGTTTTAACTTCTCTAGTCACTAACCTGGTCATGTCTGGGTTTTAACTTCTCTAGTCACATAATTAGTCATGTCTGATTTTTACCTCTAGTCACATACCTAGTCAAGTCTGGGTTTTAACTTCTCTAGTCACATACCTAGTCAAGTCTGGATTCTCTGCTGTTAGAAAGCTGGGGACATTTTCTGTGTACTGCCACGCTCATTTTGATCAGACTTTAATGAGAATATGTATGACTGTTGGACTCTATTAAACTCCCTAGAAGTCTAATTAGCATAATAAAATAATACCTGTAAAAAGACGTCAGTTTAAACTAGAGATATCTGTTGACCTAGATATATTTCAATCCGCCGATGTTGCACTTCCGAATCTGCGGTGAAAGGTGACAGAGCTAGAGTGATGTTTGTCAGACCATGAGACATCCCGAAAATTGGTCTTCTCACAAAAAAAACTGCGACCAATGTTTCTCTCAGAAATAATATAGGACAGACACTTCAGAACAAACTTCCTTTAGATTTTTTGGGGACTTTCTGTTCCATGTAGTGAATCTGTTATTTAATGTGTTTGTATGAGCAGTAAGGCCAAATACATTTTTTCATCAACTATTTGTTTTTATATTGTATTTTATACTTCAAGGGGTCTTAAAATTTCAAATTAAATAGATAAATGTTCCTTGGTATGATCTTCTTAAAACAATTCCATATAGATAGTAGAACCCCAGATTAGACCGGGTTTATTCTGTGGAGGGTTAAAGACACGTCTTTGGCACCATCACGAGATAGGGTCAGATTGGGTTTGGGGGGTTTCTTGCTGTTGTAATGACCCCTGGGGGAACACGATGTGAACTGTGAACCATGAATTTACGATTCAAGCACATTACCTCCTGTTCCAATAGGATTAACCCACTCAGCAGAGTTAGTCACCAGAGAACTGTAGAATCACAGCATAGAATCACATTGGTTCCTTTTATTGTCTCTCACATAGAACTTGCCACAAGGCACCTGGAAGTTGATGAGAGGTATCTAACCAATTATAGTCTCACAGACGATTGCTACCCTAAACCCTCTTCCAGTGCACACATGCAATACTTAAGCAATAAGGCCCGAGGAGTTGTTTATATCTTGGCCAATATACCACACCTAAAGTCCGTTCTTAGGACACAAACCTTAGCAGTGATACATTGGCTATATACCACAAACCCCTGAGGTGCCATATTGCCATTATAAACTGTTTAGCAACATAAATATGACTGTAATTTAGTTTTGCATCATACCCGTGGCATATCGTCTGATATACACACTGCTAGAATGCTGTTTCAGCATCCAGGACCCAAACTACTGTACCTAGTTTATAATGTAGCTACGGCTGCGTTTACACAGGCAGCACAATTCTGATATTTTGCCCAATCATTGGCAAAAGAGCTGATCTGATTGGTCAAAAGACCAATTAGTGAAAAAAAATTATTAGAATTGGTCTGCCAGGTTAAACTCAGCGTTAGAGCCCTAGTCAAACAAATGTGATAACCAGATCTCTGAGATAGCAGAGGTAAGCTTCATACTGATAACTTTATCCCCAAAAAACATTCTTCCAGTACAGAGAGGAAACATTAAAACGTATGTACAGATGAGGCGTCCTTGTTTTGTGTTGCGTTCAAACCGTAGCTAAATATTATTTTGGCAAGTATATGTCATGAATCCAAACGTGCATTCATGTAGACTATAGAGCATTGTTATTTTACTGAAGCAGTAATCATAGACATATGAATGCCATGCCTCGTGACATGTTTCTTTATTTAAATAGGCAAGTCAGTTAAGAACAAATTCCTATTTTCAATGACTGCCTAGGAACACTGCCTTGTTCAGGGGCAGAACGACAGATTTTTACCTTGTCAGCTCAAGGATTTTATCTTGCAACCTTTCGGTTACAAGTCCAACGCTCTAACCACTAGGCTACCTTGATTCACAACATGCACGTCTCTTTATGTGTCACTCCCTTGATACGACATTGCTTGTTCTTTTGAGTTTAGGCTGGGTATCATGTGTTGTGCAGGTATGTGTTAATACATGTGTGAATTGGAAATGTGTTTCTTTTTGCATATCCCAACTCTCCCTGTGTCACGACTTCCACCGAACTCGGCTCCTCTCCTTGTTCGGGCGACGTTCGGCGATCGACGTCACCGGCTTTCTAACCATCGCTGCTCCATTTCTCATATGTCCATTTGTTTTGTCTTGTTCCATACACAGCTGGTTTTCATTCCATAATCACACTGCATGTATGTATTCCTCTGTTCCCCTCCATGTCTTTGTGTGTAATTGTTTCGTGTTACGTGGTTATCGTTACTCGCCAAACTGGGTTTTCATATTTCCGTGTTTTTTGCACACAGTTTGTTTATTTTGTATTACAGTGTCTTGCATTTATCGCACCTTACACTTTTGCCTTGTGGGCTGGAGGTTTTCAAGAAGCTGCGTTCTTCTGTTATTTTCTCTACTGCCATAATAAAGTGTGTACTTGTTCAATGCTCCCTGCTCTCCTGCACCTGACTTCTCCACCAGCAGCGCACAGCCCTGACACCCTGAGACGCCCTCAGGGAATGGGGTCACGACCAGGGGCAGCCATTGTCAACAGTGACCCTGGAGCAATTAGGGTTCTGTGCCTTGCTCAAGGGCACATTCTTCAACTTGCCGGGCTCAGGGATTCGATCTAGCGACCTTTCGGTTACTGACCCAATGCTCTAACCGTTAGGCTACTTGCCAGGCTAAAATGGGCTTTGGGAAATACATTTGATTGACTGATTGATTGGTTTTAGATTCCAGAGGTGTGGTGGATGACAAGTGTCCCAGCTCAGAGTGGAACCACATGTGTAGGGACTGTTGTGAGTACCAGCTGATCCAGTGTAGATGTCCTTCCCAGGGGGCACAGGTGGGCTACTCCGTCCCCTGCTGCCGCAACCAACTGGACCAGTGTGACCCCTGCATCATCCACCCTGGTAAACAACCTATCAGACCTCTACCAAAGATACTGGTAACTAACCCCAAAATATCTCATCGTTGTCGTTTCCAGTGGGAGCAAATGAAGCATATTGGGCAGAACAGGCATGGAGGTGGGCAGAACCAAGCATGACCTAGCGAGATCCTGTTGTCATGTTTTAGCATATATTTGCATATTTCTGCTAGGTAACACCTTTGTGAAGTGTTCATGTGCAATAATTCAATTCGCCGTTGCATTCCTTGTAAACAAATTTTTTTTTTTTTACTTTGGCAAAGGGTCAAGTATACAAAACTTAGTCCACTCTGTTCATAACAGATTGTAATTTGGGAAGAGAACTGTATTGACACCAAGTTTCATTTAGCTCCATTTTCTCCCACGTTCCGCCCCTGGACTTCCTCCCATCACCAAATTTGGTGGTGAGAAGAAGCTCTAAACGGACACTTCAGATTTCTACATCCTGTGAGACGTCTGTCTTCTTTTAATCTGTGTCTCTACTGCTTCCCTGTTACTCCCTTCCAGCTTTCTTACCCAATACAACTGTTTGTACACTGACACTTTTCTTCTTATTCTTCACAAGGATTCACTTTTTCTTACAGATTTATAAACGTTTAATTAACCGAAACATTGAAAGTGATAAAACATTGGTTGAAATTGCATGTCATTTAGCTGCTTGCAGAACAGTGATCTGATCCCCTGGTTCCCCTGTTTCTCCTCTTCCCTCAGGCTGCAGTCTGTTTGAGAACTGTAAAACCTGTCACAATGGGACGTGGGAGGCCAAGGACGATTTCTTCATCCGAGGGAGATTCTGTACGGACTGTCGTCAGGGCTGGGCAGGTGGAGACTGCAAGAGTGAGTCAGCTGTTTCAGGGGTAGAGCATTTTCTAAATTACAGTCCTTGGGAGTTTCTCACTTGTTTCATTGCCAGTGTTGGGGAGTAGTGAACTACATTGAAATGTTGGTACCGTTTTAGTAGTTAATTACTTTTTAGCCATATAATGTTGGTGGTGTATCTAACTACTGGAACTACACACTACTTTTTAACCATATGATCTGTTCTTGCTTTATTCTATGACATTTCATATTTATATATGATGAATCACAAAGTAACTTCAGTTAAGTAAGCTATGTTTATAACTTTAGTGTAGCTTAAATCTTAACTTCTGCCAATGTGATGTAATTGGTAGCTTGGTAAATTATATTTTCATAGGAGCTTCCCCAACACTGTTCATTACACATTTACTTGAACGACTTGCTGCAAACAGCTATGTTGTAATCTATAGTGATCTTGTGTTGCATTATGGAAGCTCAGAGTATGTGTTCTTGTCCCTAGCATGTGGAGGGGTGATTCGTAGAGTCCAGGGCCACATCATGCTGGAGAGTTACCCCATTAATGCGCACTGTGAGTGGAGGGTGCAGGTAGAGAGAGGGGAGAACGTGGAGCTCAGGTGGGTCCCTGAATTGATTATACTGTACTACACTGTCAAATTCAATGAATCCCTCATTGTCTTTCATGAAGTTGAATGTTATTCTATGAGGGAGTTGTCTGTCACAATCCAGTCGCAGCTTTCATGGACCTGTACTGAAAAAAACTTGTTTTAAAAGGGTAGTAAGAGGATGTCCTAATATGGACACTATAAAGATTAATATCTTATCCTACTTAATTAACAGCCAAACATGATGATAACAAAGACCTTGTTTGGATCCGCCCAGGTTCTCCATGCTTAGTCTAGAGCCTGACCACAACTGTCACTATGACTACGTGGAGCTGCGGGATGGTGACAGCCTGAGCTCCCCCGTCATTGGCCGGTTTTGTGGGAATGAGCTGCCTCCACCAATCAGAACCTCTGGAAGCAGGCTGCACGTCCTGTTTGTTTCAGACGGCTACAACAACTTTGATGGCTTCTTTGCCGCTTTTCAGCAGAGCTCAGGTAGCTACAGGCAGGTTTTATTGCCATTATGAACAAGACTTCAGCATAGATGTTGCATGTCCTTATATGGTTATATTTTGGCCAAGATGATTTAAATGATTTCAATCTATCAGCCTGTCAGTTGGTCAGCCTGTCTGCTGCTCAGCCTATTATTCATGAATAATCTGTCTAATTGTCTGTTTGTTTTATATTTGCTGCTCCCTTGCAGCGTGCAGCCCCTCCCCTTGTCAGCACCATGGAACCTGTTTGCTGGACCCAGTACAGTCTTTTCGCTGTGCATGTCTGGCAGGCTACACAGGTCAACTGTGTGAGAATGGTTAGTGATCCGTCTGGTAGCCATAACCTCATTTCCTCCCCAAACAAAGTGAGTTATTCATTTCATTCAGGTATTATAAAACCTAGTTCTACTGCTTCCTGGGAGGAGAACATTTTACTGCAGTGGGTTATATCAGGGTCATACAGAACATTTTACTGCAGTGGGTTATATCAGGGTCATACAGAACTCTTTACTGCAGTGGGTTATATCAGGGTCACACAGAACCTTTTACTGCAGTGGGTTATATCAGGGTCACACAGAACCTTTTACTGCAGTAGGTTATATCAGGGTCACACAGAACCTTTAACTGCAGTGGGTTATATCAGGGTCATACAGAACCTTTTACTGCAGTGGGTTATATCAGGGTCACACAGAACCTTTTACTGCAGTGGGTTATATCAGGGTCACACAGAACCTTTTACTGCAGTAGGTTATATCAGGGTCACACAGAACCTTTTACTGCAGTGGGTTATATCAGGGTCACACAGAACCTTTTACTGCAGTGGGTTATATCAGGGTCATACAGAACCTTTTACTGCAGTGGGTTATATCAGGGTCACACAGAACCTTTTACTGCAGTGGGTTATATCAGGGTCATACAGAACCTTTTACTGCAGTGGGTTATATCAGGGTCACACAGAACCTTTTACTGCAGTGGGTTATATCAGGGTCACACAGAACCTTTTACTGCAGTGGTTTATATCAGGGTCACACAGAACCTTTTACTGCAGTGGGTTATATCAGGGTCATACAGAACATTTTACTGCAGTGGGTTATATCAGGGTCACACAGAACCTTTTACTGCAGTGGGTTATATCAGGGTCACACAGAACCTTTTACTGCAGTGGGTTATATCAGGGTCATACAGAACATTTTACTGCAGTGGGTTATATCAGGGTCATACAGAACCTTTTACTGCAGTGGGTTATATCAGGGTCACACAGAACCTTTTACTGCAGTGGGTTATATCAGGGTCATACAGAACCTTTTACTGCAGTGGGTTATATCAGGGTCACACAGAACCTTTAACTGCAGTAGGTTATATCAGGGTCACACAGAACCTTTTACTGCAGTGGGTTATATCAGGGTCATACAGAACCTTTTACTGCAGTGGGTTATATCAGGGTCATACAGAACATTTTACTGCAGTGGGTTATATCAGGGTCACACAGAACCTTTAACTGCAGTAGGTTATATCAGGGTCACACAGAACTTTTTACTGCAGTGGGTTATATCAGGGTCATAGAGAACCTTTTACTGCAGTGGGTTATATCAGGGTCATACAGAACTTTTTACTGCAGTGGGTTATATCAGGGTCATACAGAACTTTTTACTGCAGTGGGTTATATCAGGGTCATACAGAACTTTTTACTGCAGTGGGTTATATCAGGGTCATAGAGAACCTTTTACTGCAGTGGGTTATATCAGGGTCATACAGAACCTTTTCCTGCAGTGGGATATATCAGGATCACACAGAACCTTTTACTGCAGTGGGTTATATCAGGGTCATACAGAACCTTTTACTGCAGTGGGTTATATCAGGGTCATACAGAACCTTTTACTGCAGTGGGTTATATCAGGGTCATACAGAACCTTTTACTGCAGTGGGTTATATCAGGGTCATACAGAACCTTTTACTGCTGTGGGTTATATCAGGGTCATATAGAACCTTTTACTGCAGTGGGTTATATTTTTATCTATTTATTTCACCTTTATTTAACCAGGTAGGCAAGTTGAGAACAAGTTCTCATTTCCAACCTCAACCTGGCCAAGATAAAGTAAAGCAGTTCGACACATACAACAACACAGAGTTACACATGGAGTAAAACAAACATACAGTCAATAATACAGTAGAAAAAAAATAAGTATATACAATGTGAGCAAATGAGGTGAGATAAGGGAGGTGAAGGCAAAAAAAAGGCCATGGTGGCGAAGTAAATACAGTATAGCAAGTAAAACACTGGAATGGTAGATTTGCAGTGGAAGAATGTGCAAAGTAGAGATAGAAATATCAGGGTCACACAGTCTTTCTTGGTAGTCTTAAACAAATCTACATTTAAACAAAAGTATGCACCTCACATGGTTATGGGCTTAAAAAAAGAAGACACCTGTACAATGTCCGATATGGAGTTGAAATGTCTTCAATTTTGAGTGTGCATCACAATATTACACTTTATATGCACAGGAGACTGACATATAACAAAACTGTTTGACATAGAAACACCAGATTTTCATCAGTTACATTTTTTGCAAATCTTTATTAAAAATATAACATTCCACCCATGAGGCCAAAGGGGGCGCTATTGGTCACTGACTGAAGGAAAAGGCTACGGGTCATTTCAGGAGTCCAGACCAAACTGGTGATGGTTGATATAATATTTCTACACAGACAACACTTAGTCTCTCTCGCTCTGCCTTCCAGTTGCTAGGAGTCAGGTGTGTGTGTTGCCAGCGAGGCCCGTGAACGGGGAGCTCCTCTCTGTGTACGGCCTGGAGGATGAGCTCCTGGCTGTTCAGTACCTGTGCCACCCACCCTACACACTGACTGGCACCCCCCAGAGGACCTGCCTGCCCAACGCCACCTGGAGTGGCACGGTGCCCATCTGTGGGAAGGTAGAAAAAGGTAAAGTTAAAGATCATGTAAATGAATGGATAAACTTTATTGATCTCCTCCACAGACAGGAATGTTGCAGACCTGAGTACTGATGGAACAGGTGCATTACATTAGATGATGCCTCACGTGTCAATAAAATAAACTACACAAGGAAAACAAGAAGAGAGTACACAAGGAAAACAAGAAGAGACTACACAAGGAAAACAAGAAGAGAGTACACAAGGAAAACAAGAAGAGAGTACACAAGGAAAACAAGAAGAGAGTACACAAGGAAAACAAGAAGAGAGTACACAAGGAAAACAAGAAGAGAGTACACAAGGAAAACAAGAAGAGAGTACACAAGGAAAACAAGAAGAGACTACACAAGGAAAACAAGAAGAGGGTACACAAGGAAAACAAGAAGAGGGTACACAAGGAAAACAAGAAGAGAGTACACAAGGAAAACAAGAAGAGAGTACACAAGGAAAACAAGAAGAGACTACACAAGGAAAACAAGAAGAGAGTACACAAGGAAAACAAGAAGAGAGTACACAAGGAAAACAAGAAGAGACTACACAAGGAAAACAAGAAGAGACTACACAAGGAAAACAAGAAGAGAGTACACAAGGAAAACAAGAAGAGAGTACACAAGGAAAACAAGAAGAGACTACACAAGGAAAACAAGAAGAGGGTACACAAGGAAAACAAGAAGAGACTACACAAGGAAAACAAGAAGAGAGTACACAAGGAAAACAAGAAGAGACTACACAAGGAAAACAAGAAGAGACTACACAAGGAAAACAAGAAGAGACTACACAAGGAAAACAAGAAGAGAGTACACAAGGAAAACAAGAAGAGACTACACAAGGAAAACAAGAAGAGACTACACAAGGAAAACAAGAAGAGAGTACACAAGGAAAACAAGAAGAGAGTACACAAGGAAAACAAGAAGAGGGTACACAAGGAAAACAAGAAGAGACTACACAAGGAAAACAAGAAGAGACTACACAAGGAAAACAAGAAGAGAGTACACAAGGAAAACAAGAAGAGAGTACACAAGGAAAACAAGAAGAGACTACACAAGGAAAACAAGAAGAGGGTACACAAGGAAAACAAGAAGAGACTACACAAGGAAAACAAGAAGAGAGTACACAAGGAAAACAAGAAGAGAGTACACAAGGAAAACAAGAAGAGAGTACACAAGGAAAACAAGAAGAGACTACACAAGGAAAACAAGAAGAGAGTACACAAGGAAAACAAGAAGAGAGTACACAAGGAAAACAAGAAGAGAGTACACAAGGAAAACAAGAAGAGAGTACACAAGGAAAACAAGAAGAGAGTACACAAGGAAAACGAGAAGAGAGTACACAAGGAAAACAAGAAGAGACTACACAAGGAAAACAAGAAGAGAGTACACAAGGAAAACAAGAAGAGAATACACAAGGAAAACAAGAAGAGAGTACACAAGGAAAACAAGAAGAGAGTACACAAGGAAAACAAGAAGAGAGTACACAAGGAAAACAAGAAGAGACTACACAAGGAAAACAAGAAGAGAGTACACAAGGAAAACAAGAAGAGACTACACAAGGAAAACAAGAAGAGAGTACACAAGGAAAACAAGAAGAGAGTACACAAGGAAAACAAGAAGTGAGTACACAAGGAAAACAAGAAGAGAGTACACAAGGAAAACAAGAAGAGAGTACACAAGGAAAACAAGAAGAGACTACACAAGGAAAACAAGAAGAGACTACACAAGGAAAACAAGAAGAGACTACACAAGGAAAACAAGAAGAGACTACACAAGGAAAACAAGAAGAGAGTACACAAGGAAAACAAGAAGAGACTACACAAGGAAAACAAGAAGAGAGTACACAAGGAAAACAAGAAGAGAGTACACAAGGAAAACAAGAAGAGAGTACACAAGGAAAACAAGAAGAGAGTACACAAGGAAAACAAGAAGAGAGTACACAAGGAAAACAAGAAGAGAGTACACAAGGAAAACAAGAAGAGACTACACAAGGAAAACAAGAAGAGACTACACAAGGAAAACAAGAAGAGACTACACAAGGAAAACAAGAAGAGACTACACAAGGAAAACAAGAAGAGAGTACACAAGGAAAACAAGAAGAGAGTACACAAGGAAAACAAGAAGAGAGTACACAAGGAAAACAAGAAGAGAGTACACAAGGAAAACAAGAAGAGAGTACACAAGGAAAACAAGAAGAGACTACACAAGGAAAACAAGAAGAGAGTACACAAGGAAAACAAGAAGAGAGTACACAAGGAAAACAAGAAGAGAGTACACAAGGAAAACAAGAAGAGAGTACACAAGGAAAACAAGAAGAGACTACACAAGGAAAACAAGAAGAGAATACACAAGGAAAACAAGAGACTACACAAGGAAAACAAGAAGAGAGTACACAAGGAAAACAAGAAGAGAGTACACAAGGAAAACAAGAAGAGAGTACACAAGGAAAACAAGAAGAGAGTACACAAGGAAAACAAGAAGAGACTACACAAGGAAACAAGAAGAGACTACACAAGGAAAACAAGAAGAGAGTACACAAGGAAAACAAGAAGAGAATACACAAGGAAAACAAGAGACTACACAAGGAAAACAAGAAGAGAGTACACAAGGAAAACAAGAAGAGAATACACAAGGAAAACAAGAAGAGACTACACAAGGAAAACAAGAAGAGACTACACAAGGAAAACAAGAAGAGAGTACACAAGGAAAACAAGAAGAGAGTACACAAGGAAAACAAGAAGAGAGTACACAAGGAAAACAAGAAGAGACTACACAAGGAAAACAAGAAGAGACTACACAAGGAAAACAAGAAGAGACTACACAAGGAAAACAAGAAGAGACTACACAAGGAAAACAAGAAGAGACTACACAAGGAAAACAAGAAGAGAGTACACAAGGAAAACAAGAAGAGAGTACACAAGGAAAACAAGAAGAGACTACACAAGGAAAACAAGAAGAGAGTACACAAGGAAAACAAGAAGAGAGTACACAAGGAAAACAAGAAGAGAGTACACAAGGAAAACAAGAAGAGAGTACACAAGGAAAACAAGAAGAGACTACACAAGGAAAACAAGAAGAGACTACACAAGGAAAACAAGAAGAGACTACACAAGGAAAACAAGAAGAGACTACACAAGGAAAACAAGAAGAGAGTACACAAGGAAAACAAGAAGAGAGTACACAAGGAAAACAAGAAGAGAGTACACAAGGAAAACAAGAAGAGAGTACACAAGGAAAACAAGAAGAGAGTACACAAGGAAAACAAGAAGAGACTACACAAGGAAAACAAGAAGAGAGTACACAAGGAAAACAAGAAGAGAGTACACAAGGAAAACAAGAAGAGAGTACACAAGGAAAACAAGAAGAGAGTACACAAGGAAAACAAGAAGAGACTACACAAGGAAAACAAGAAGAGAATACACAAGGAAAACAAGAGACTACACAAGGAAAACAAGAAGAGAGTACACAAGGAAAACAAGAAGAGAGTACACAAGGAAAACAAGAAGAGAGTACACAAGGAAAACAAGAAGAGAGTACACAAGGAAAACAAGAAGAGACTACACAAGGAAACAAGAAGAGACTACACAAGGAAAACAAGAAGAGAGTACACAAGGAAAACAAGAAGAGAATACACAAGGAAAACAAGAGACTACACAAGGAAAACAAGAAGAGAGTACACAAGGAAAACAAGAAGAGACTACACAAGGAAAACAAGAAGAGACTACACAAGGAAAACAAGAAGAGACTACACAAGGAAAACAAGAAGAGAGTACACAAGGAAAACAAGAAGAGAGTACACAAGGAAAACAAGAAGAGAGTACACAAGGAAAACAAGAAGAGACTACACAAGGAAAACAAGAAGAGACTACACAAGGAAAACAAGAAGAGACTACACAAGGAAAACAAGAAGAGACTACACAAGGAAAACAAGAAGAGACTACACAAGGAAAACAAGAAGAGAGTACACAAGGAAAACAAGAAGAGAGTACACAAGGAAAACAAGAAGAGACTACACAAGGAAAACAAGAAGAGAGTACACAAGGAAAACAAGAAGAGAGTACACAAGGAAAACAAGAAGAGAGTACACAAGGAAAACAAGAAGAGAGTACACAAGGAATGAACATACACAACATAGTCATGGTAGACCATTGAATGACCAGTCCATTTCTCAATACATGACTCTCCTCTATCTCTTCGTGTCTCTCAGAGCCCATTCGACCCAGTCAGAGGGGTGCAGACCCAGTCAGAGGGCTCGGGGTGTGTCCTCCTCCAGCCAGGCTGCACCATGGCTACCTCCAGCTGGTCCGGGGCTCTGGAGGAGGGCCTGACACAGTGGACTACTTCTGTAACACCTCCTACATCCTGAGTGGAGGCTCCCGGAGCACCTGTCTCCCAGATGGCTCGTGGAGTGGCCGGCAACCACTGTGTGTTAGAGGTATACTGACAGCAAACAGCCATTTAGATAAAACACCTGCACATGTTTATCCACATTTATAAACGTACTTGTTCCAGCCCTGAATGCTGATTGGCTGACAGCCGTGGTTCCAGCCCTGAATGCTAATTGTCTGAAAGCCGTGGTATATCAGACCGTGTACCACGGGTATAACAAAACATACATTTTTACTGCTCTAATTACGTTGGTAACCAGTTTATAATAGCAATAAGGCACCTCGGGGTTTGTGGTATATAGCCAATATATCACGGCGAAGGGCTGTGTCCAGGCACTCTTTGTTGCGTTGTACATAAGAACAGCCCTTAGGCGTGGTATATTGGCGATATATCACACCCCCTTGGGCCTTATTGCTTAAATAACATCAGACTGTATATTGCTTTAGTGCTGTTGTCCAGTTACTGGACAATGCTGTTGATTACGTGGTTAAGGGCTCTTTCTCTGTGTCCACAGCCTGTCGAGAGCCTAAGGTATCTGAGCTGGTGAGACACAAGGTTGTGAAGCCAAAGGCCCCATCCAGGTATGACCCGTACATCCAGGTATGACCCGTACATCCAGGTATGACCCGTACATCCAGGTATGACCCGTACATCCAGGTATGAGCCGTACACCCAGGTATGAGCCGTACACCCAGGTATGAGCCGTACACCCAGGTATGAGCCGTACACCCAGGTATGAGCCGTACACCCAGGTATAACCCGCACATCCAGGTATAACCCGTACACCCAGGTATGACCCGTACATCCAGGTATAACACGTATATCCAGGTATGAGCCGTACACCCAGGTATGACCCGTACACCCAGGTATGACCCGTACATCCAGGTATGACCCGTACATCCAAGTATGACCTGTACATTCAGGTATGACCCGTACATCCAGGTATGAGCCGTACATCCAGGTATGACCCGTACATCCAGGTATGACCCGTACATCCAGGTATGACCCGTACATCCAGGTATGACCCGTACATCCAGGTATGAACCGTACATCCAGGTATGAGCCGTACATCCAGGTATGACCCGTACACCCAGGTATGACCCGTACATCCAGGTATGAGCCGTACACCCAGGTATTACCCGTACATCCAGGTATGACCCGTACATCCAGGTATGACCCGTACACCCAGGTATGACCCGTAAACCCAGGTATGACCCGTACACCCAGGTATGACCCGTACATCCAGGTATGACCCGTACATCCAGGTATGACCCGTACATCCAGGTATGACCCGTACATCCAGGTATGACCCGTACATCCAGGTATGACCCGTACATCCAGGTATGACCCGTACATCCAGGTATGACCCGTACATCCAGGTATGAGCCGTACATCCAGGTATGAACCGTACATCCAGGTATGAGCCGTACATCCAGGTATGACCCGTACACCCAGGTATGACCCGTACATCCAGGTATGAGCCGTACACCCAGGTATTACCCGTACATCCAGGTATGACCCGTACATCCAGGTATGACCCGTACACCCAGGTATGACCCGTACACCCAGGTATGACCCGTACACCCAGGTATGACCCGTACATCCAGGTATGACCCGTACATCCAGGTATGACCCGTACATCCAGGTATGACCCGTACATCCAGGTATGACACGTACATCCAGGTATGACCCGTACATCCAGGTATGACCCGTACATCCAGGTATGACCCGTACATCCAGGTATGACCTGTACATCCAGGTATGACCTGTACATCCAGGTATGACCCCTACACCCGTGTATGACCCGTACATCTAGGTATGACCCGTACATCCAGGTATGAGGCGTACTAACACTACTATACGTCTCATGCTGACTGTTTGTATGTCAATCTGTACAAAGCTGGCACCTTGGGTGAATTTAAACACTGCTTCTGGTTTTTGAGTGAATTAGGTTTTATTTTACAGCATTGGTGTCAAACTCATTCCACAGAGGGCCGAATGTCTGCAGGTTTTATTTTTTTCCCCTTTCAATTAAGACCTAGACAATCTGGTGAAGGGAGATCCTTATTAATTAGTGACCTTCATTCATCAATCAAGCACAAGGGAGGAGAGAACCCGCAGACACTCTGCCCTCATTGGAATGAGTTTGACACGTGTTTTACAGACAATAGTAAACAACAATAGTAAACATTCCCAGTAAACATTTATTCTACATCTCTTTTAAACATGCCCATTGTTAAGCTGTTCTCCTTGTACACAGACACCTTCTCTGTCCCCTACTACAGGAAGAGTCCAGTCCACGGGCTTCACACCTCGTCCAGGCATAAGGTCTATGACAGTCTCCCCCCTGGCATGGACCCACCCTCCTCAGGGAAGCTCCCCAGCACCCAAGACCCTATCCTGGGGGAATTACCCCGTGGTTTCTACCACCTGTACACTAGCATAGAGTATGAGTGTGCCTCCTCTCTCTACCAACACTACGGTAGCCCCCGGCGAACCTGTCTGAAGACTGGCAGGTGGAGCGGGCGTCATGTTTCCTGCTCACCAGGTGAGGGCAGCGCTGACTTAAAGAAAAGGAGATGTACTCAAACTTAGTCAGCCAATGTCTTGAGGGAATGAACAGATTTGGTTTTACGAATATGGTCCCAGTTTATTTGATCCATTTATACAATTCAGTACACATTAATGAAACATTTCAGATCACTGTACAAGTGTCCCTAATACATTTACATCAGTTAGCAGATGCTCCGGTTAAGTGCTTTGCTCAAGGGCACATTTGACAGATTTTTTACCTAGTTGGCTCGGGGATTCGAACCAGCGACCTTTCGGTTACTGACCAAACACTCTTAACCGCTAGGCTACCTGCCTCCACAGGTGTACATGGTAGTTAGAAACATAGTCAGAAACAACCTATTTCCTCTCCCATCTCTGACACCTACTCCTCTCTCTTTCTGTAACAGTGTGTGGTCAACTCCCAGCAGCCTTCAGCCCTCAGAACCTCACTGAGATTGGATGGCCCTGGCATGCAGCCATCTACCTCCGCTCCCACATCATCCGCAGTGCTGGCTCTGGCCTACAAGCGGCACCAGAGGAGGCCTCCTCTCCCTGGCAGCTGGCGTGCAGTGGAGCACTAGTCACCCAGCTCAGTGTGCTGGTGGCAGCTCACTGCCTGGTGGTGGCAGGAGTGGGCAAGCCGCAGTGGGTAGATCCAGCTGACATTAAAGTGGTGATGGGAATACACAGCCCGGGCCAGATGAGGACACTGAAACAACTGCAGGTGAGTGTGAGTGATGCTAAGCTAGGGGGATGCTGTATCTAGACAGGGGGTAAAAGTATCTCTTGAAGTCTGTGAATACAGTTGTGAAGCCATTATAATACTATCTTGACAATGTGTAAAAGGTGCAATCTGCAGTTGAAACAATAACAAAGCAGGCACACCACCACTGTTTTTGGTAAAAAGCTGTGGAATGTGGCTGGAGAAATGTAACCATTCTCAAATTCATAGACAGAGCTATGGATTGCAAGGGCTGACCATCCATAATGATATAAAAAATTATATTGTAACCGTATTTTGAGGCTATACAGTGTTTGTTTACATTTACGTTGTTTACAAACATTGGAGCAAAAGAAGCTTATATGTTGAGTTCAGATGGGGTACGACAATTGAACTAAATTCATGAGGCATTTTTAAGTTATATTCTAAAAGAATGGGTATAATAATGGGTATCAATGGGTATTTATCATTCATTTATAAGTGGATGAAGGAACTGTAGATTGCTCCTTTAATGCCTACCAAAACATGCCATGGTGATTTGTGATAGGCCCATTTTAAAGATGCAGTCCAATTGTCTTGATTTCCATATCAGATTATAAACCAACTTGTTGTTCCTCTAATACGGGTTGTGGTATAACTGTAAAATACCATTAAAAGATCCTGTATCCTCCACATCATCATTTCCAACAAATGCTGTAATATTTGGATATCATGAGATTTCACTGAAACACATTTCTGTCAGTATTGTAAAATAATTAGGTAAATGGAGCTTCAAGTAGGCCCATAAGGTGTTAATATGTTGGGCAATATAGTCACTTCAAATCCTGAACTGAGAAACACCTAAAGGTGTAGGATCTTAATTTGAGCCAGTTTGCTACTGCAGGAAAATAATCTTGCAGCACCAGGAAATGTGAATTATTATATGGATTATAATGAATGGACATGTTTGTTGGGGTTGATACATTTTGCATAAGGGAAATCAAGTCTGTCGTTTCAAAGTGTAAATTACAAACTTCAGAAGCCTTTCTAAACCTCAAATACACTACAAGTTTTACATTTCCAGCACTGTTCTTCTGCAACAGGGTGATCAAATTAAGATCCTACATCTGTATGACACACTGGTATAAATCATATATTGTCATGTCAATGGGAGATGTAGGAAACTAAAGTTGGGGGTTTGTCCTAAACAATTAGACCTCCTTGCGTTATGCACAAACACTTCCCTCCGGAGAACAGATTGTAAGACTATTGTCGCCAACCTCACCGACCAAATCTCAATGCACATGGCAAGTCAGTAAGCTGTGCTTAGGTCCGGCCAAGTTGCATGCTGGGACACTTATGTGTTTAGACTGAGCCAAGCAAGCTGCCACTGCTCTAACTCTCCGCACGGCATTCCTTTTGCTCCATCTGTCTCATGTCTCCTCTGATCCAACAGGTTTCCTCTGTCCTGGTCCATCCCAGCTTTGATCCTGTGACAATGGACTCGGACCTGGCCGTTCTGAAGCTACGGGACAAGGCCAAGATCAGTGAGCGTGTGCTGCCCGTGTGTCTCCCCAAAATGCAAGGCGGGGAGGTGACCGCCACACAGGGCTATGCCACCGGCTGGCTCCTTGCATCTGACTCAAGGTCCAGCGCCACACCCAGCCTAGACGCCGAGACAGCCCAGACTGGAGTGGTCGAGCTGGGGGATGTCGTTCAGTGCGAGAGGCAGTTTGCTCAGAGCGGGGCCCCTGTCACCATCACTGACAATATGCTGTGTGCAATGCGCCACCCTCTCAATCCCACCAAGCATTGTCCCACTGTCAGTGCAGGCATTACAATCATACCATCTCCTGCCACTAAGCCATCACCGGGTCCTTCGGAGGGACAGGGGGATGATAGTGTTGTCTGGGAGCTTCTGGCTTTAGAAAGTTTTGGATCTGAGAAATGGAACTGTGGCCCAGGGCTTTACACAGTCCATACCCGGATAAACAACTTCAAAGACTGGATACAGAAAAACATGAAGTAGATCTCTGATTTGACTCCAGTCTCAGCCACTCTGTCACCATCATTGACAGTCTGTGTTATTTTCTAACAACTCCCTTACTCACTGTTGCCAGTTCCCTGAAACAGATAACAGGTCTAAGTGCTTGGCAGTGTATTCGGCTGAGCCAATTGGAAACTTCCTAAGACGAGATGTGGGGAGGACAGTCAACCCTGGCACTATTTACTATGATGTATATTTAGCACTAATTACTATTATGTACACTGAACAAAAATATAAACGCAACATGTAAAGTGTTGGTTCTATGTTTCATGAGCTGAAATAAAAGATCCCACAAAATGTTCCATATGCACAAAAGCTGAATTATCTCAAATGTTGTACACAAATGTGTTTACATCTCTGTCAGTGAGCATTTCTCCTTTGCCAAGATAATCCATCCATCTGACAGGTGTGGCATATCAAGAAGCTGAGTAAACAGCATGATCATTACACAGATGCACCTTGTGCTGGGGACAATAAAAGGTTACTTTAAAATGTGCAGTTTGGTTACAATGCCACAAATGTCTCAAGTTTTGAGGGCGAGTGCAATTGGCATGCTGACTGCAGGAATGTCCACAATAGCTGTTGCCAGATAATTTAATGTTAATTTCTCTACCATAAACTGCCTAGGACGTTGTTTTAGAGAATTTGGTAGTACATCCAACCGGCCTCCCAACCGCAGACCACGTGTATGGTGTCGTGTGAACAGTTTGCTGATGTCAACATTGTGAACAAAGTGCCCCACGGTGGGGTTATGGTATGGGCAGGCATGAGCTACGGACAATGAACACAATTGCATTGTATCGATGGCAATTTGAGTACACAGAGATACCGTATTTGTATATATTATGGATCCCCATTAGATGCCAACAAGACAGCAGCTACTCTTCCTGGGGTCCAGCAAAATTAAGGCAGTTATACATTTTTAAAACATTATAATACATTCACAATAACGTGACGAGATCCTGAGGCCCATTGTTGTGCCATTCATCTGCCGCCATCACCTCATGTTTCAGCATGATAATGCACAGCCCCAAGTCGCAAGGATCTGTACACAATTCCTGGAATCTGAAAATGTCCCAGTTCTTCCATAGCACGTAATTTCACCAGACATGTCACCCATTGAGCAAGTTTGGGATGCTGTTGATCGACGTGTACGACAATGTGTTCCAGTTCCCGCTAATAACTTCACGCAGCCATTGAAGAGGACTGGGACAACATTCCACAGGCCAAAACCAACAGCCTGATCAACTGTATGAGAAGGAGATGTGTCACGCTGCATTAGGGAAATGGTGGTCACACCAGATACTGACTGGTTCTGATCCACGCCACTACCTTTTTTTAAGGTATCTACAGATGCATATCTGTATTCCCAGTCGTGAAATCTGTAGATTAGGGCCTAATGATTTGATTTCAATTGACTGATTTCCTGATATGAACTGTTGCATGTTGCATATATATTTTTGTTCAGTATATATTTAGCACTATTACTATGACGTATATTGATTTACTACTCATCCAATGAGAATGTCATGACCTGCAAGATTTTAGAAGTCAGACGCATCACTTGCAAGGCCAGTTTAACGATTACGCCCATATCCTAACCATATCATAGCCATAAAATCACCATAACATAACCATGTCATAACCATGCCATAACCATACCCTAACCATATCATAACCATAAAATCACCATATAATAACCATAAAATAATATCAGAACCATAAAATATCCATATAATAACCGTAACATAATGGTATCATAATCATATCATAATCATAAAATAACCATATCATAATTATATCATAACCATAAAATCACAATAAAATAACCGATATTATAATTATATCATAACCATAAAATAACCATATCATAACCATGCATAACCATATCATAACCATGTCATAGCCTTGTTTCATCCGGGGTTAATAAATACAAGCTTTTTGTACATTTTGGATAATTTAAATAATAGAATAATAAATAATTTTTTGTTGAACGTATGTGTGTATGTATAGTTGTATGCATGTACTGTACTGTACTGTACTGTTCTGTTGTGTCTGTCCGTATGCCGCTCCCTATGTACAGCACAGTAGGTCTACGCACTATACTATGCTGTACTATACTATACTGTACTGTACTATGCTGTACTGTACTATACTGTATTGTACTGTACTATACTGTACTATATATACTATGCTGTATGTACTGTGTACATTAAAATGACTGTGACGGTGATTGTGTGTTGTGTGTACCTGCGTGTCTGTGTTGGCGTGTGTGAGCCTCACTGTAGACAGTCAAACATGTGCTGTCAGTCATTGAGAATCACTTAGAGGATTTGTCGTCCTTATCCTCTGTTTGTCAGACAGACAGACACCTCAGCTTTCCCCCAGCTCCTCAGAACAGGACGACACCCTTACAGCCAACGGAATTACACAATGGGAGGTTCTCAGTTGGATTTCCTTGACTCCTCGCGTCCTCTCTCCTCGCCTCCTTCTCAAGAACCGTTGGAGGAGAAGGTCAGAGGCGTTTTGAGAAGGAGGAGAGGAGAGAGGACGCGAGGAGTCAAGGAAATGCAATTGAAATTCTTCCCATGCATGCTACCATAGCAACAGTCACTACCATGGTTAGTGTGGATATCAATGGGTAAACCAAATCATGGTTGACCATAAAATGGAATGTATTTGAGAAGTGGTTGGAATGGCATACTGAAGCTTCAGTTACTGTTCTCTAAATCAATGACTCGCATAGTAACTGTACAGAATCGTGTTCAAGTGGAGAAGGCAGTTACACTAATGAAAAAATAGTAATTGTGATTGAATTGTGATACTCAAGAAGACACCATACCAGTTTAGTGGCCTTGCGGTTAAGTAAAGCTCTCGTTATAATGACAACTAAGTGTATCTTTAATAGAGAATAATGGAATGTCAGGTGATCAAATCTGGACTTTCACTTGGAGGATCTGGGTTGTCATGACACTGTCAATGTGATGGGGATGGAAGCCTGCTAATCCATTGCTTTTTAGCTTGGAGTACAACCTCCCTCCCCCCAACCTCCCTCCCCCCAACCTCCCTCCCCCCCAACCTCCCTCCCCCCAACCTCCCTCCCCCCAACCTCCCTCCCCCCCAACCTCCCTCCCCCCAACCTCCCTCCCCCCAACCTTTCTCCCCCCAACCTCCCTCCCCCACAACCTCCCTCCCCCACAACCTCCCTCCCCCACAACCTCCCTCCCCCACAACCTCCCTCCCCCCACAACCTCCCTCCCCCCAACCTCCCTCCCCCCAACCTCCCTCCCCCCAACCTCCCTCCCCCCAACCTCCCTCCCCCAACCTCCCTCCCCCCCAACCTCCCTCCCCCAACCTCCCTCCCCCCCAACCTCCTTCCCCCCAACCTCCCTCCAACCTCCCTCCCTGTTACATGTAGGTCTAGATTATTTATAGATGCTGTTGCATGTAGGTCTAGATTATTTATAGATACTGTTACATGTAGGTCTAGATTATTTATAGATACTGTTTCATGTAGGTCTAGATTATTTATAGATGCTGTTACATGTAGGTCTAGATTATTTATAGATGCTGTTGCATGTAGGTCTAGATTATTTATAGATACTGTTACATGTAGGTCTAGATTATTTATAGATGCTGTTACATGTAGGTCTAGATTATTTATAGATACTGTTACATGTAGGTCTAGATTATTTATAGATGCTGTTACATGTAGGTCTAGATTATTTATAGATACTGTTACATGTAGGTCTAGATTATTTATAGATGCTGTTACATGTAGGTCTAGATTATTTATAGATACTGTTTCATGTAGGTCTAGATTATTTATAGATGCTGTTACATGTAGGTCTAGATTATTTATAGATGCTGTTGCATGTAGGTCTAGATTATTTATAGATACTGTTACATGTAGGTCTAGATTATTTATAGATGCTGTTACATGTAGGTCTAGATTATTTATAGATACTGTTACATGTAGGTCTAGATTATTTATAGATACTGTTTCATGTAGGTCTAGATTATTTATAGATGCTGTTACATGTAGGTCTAGATTATTTATAGATACTGTTGCATGTAGGTCTAGATTATTTATAGATGCTGTTGCATGTAGGTCTAGATTATTTATAGATGCTGTTGCATGTAGGTCTAGATTATTTATAGATACTGTTGCATGTAGGTCTAGATTATTTATAGATGCTGTTGCATGTAGGTCTAGATTATTTATAGATGCTGTTACATGTAGGTCTAGATTATTTATAGATGCTGATGCATGTAGGTCTAGATTATTTATAGATACTATTGCATGTAGGTCTAGATTATTTATAGATGCTGTTGCATGTAGGTCTAGATTATTTATAGATACTGTTACATGTAGGTCTAGATTATTTATAGATGCTGTTGCATGTAGGTCTAGATTATTTATAGATACTGTTGCATGTAGGTCTAGATTATTTATAGATACTGTTGCATGTAGGTCTAGATTATTTATAGATACTGTTACATGTAGGTCTAGATTATTTATAGATACTGTTAAATGTAGGTCTAGATTATTTATAGATGCTGTTACATGTAGGTCTAGATTATTTATAGATACTGTTTCATGGTCTAGATTATTTATAGATACTGTTACATGTAGGTCTAGATTTAGATGCACTATTGTAAAGTGGCCGTTCCACTGGATGTCATAAGGTGAATGCACCAATTTGTAAGTCGCTCTGGATAAGAGCGTCTGCTAAATGACTTAAATGTAATGTAAATGTAGATTATTTATAGATACTGTTACATGTATGTCTAGATTATTTATAGATACTGTTACATGTAGGTCTAGATTATTTATAGATACTGTTACATGGTCTAGATTATTTATAGATGCTGTTACATGGTCTAGATTATTTATAGATGCTGTTGCATGTAGGTCTAGATTATTTATAGATGCTGTTGCATGAAGGTCTAGATTATTTATAGATACTGTTTGTTTCATGTAGGTCCAGATAATTTATGGGTTGATCATATAGAAATATCAAAACATTATTTTAACAACTCCAGAGCAATTGCATGTGGGGCAGGAACCACTGACTTGCTGCATTTTTCTATGATCAAGACACTTGCTGGTAACTCTTAAGTGATTAGGACAGCTCATGAGGTGTCCTAAATAGCTGTCGACTAGGTGAGACTCTTATGACTAAAGAGGCTTCATGCATAGCTTTTATTTTTACCACTACTACTACCACTACCGCTACCACCACTACTTGTACTAATACTACTTCTACTACTACTTCTAGTAATACTACGTCTACTAGTACTACTACTACTACTACCACCACTACTACTACTACTACTACTACTACTACTACTACTACTACTACTAGTAATATTATTTCTACTACAACCACTACTACTATTACTACTACTACTACCACCACTACTTCTACTAATACTACTTCTACTACTAGTAATACTACTTCTACTACTACTACCACTACTGCTATTACTACTACTATTAGTACAATTACTACTTCTACAACTACTACTACCACCTCTACTAATACTAATACTACTAATTCTACTACTACCACTACTACTACTAGTAATAATAATACTACTACTTCTACTACTACTACCACAACCACTACTACCACTACTACTACTACTACTAATAATAATACAAATAATAACACGTATGATACTACTACCACTATTACTACTACCACTACTACTACCACTAGTACAACTAATAGTAATAATAATAATACTTCTACTACTACTTCCACTACTACTACTTCTACTAATACTACTTCTACTACTACTACTTCTACTACTTTTACCACTACTACCACTACTACTACTACTACTACTACCACTACTACTACTACTACTACTACTATTACTACTTCTACTACTTCTACTATACTACTACTACTACTACTACTTCTACCACTACTACCACTACTACCACTATTACTACTACCACTACTACTACCACTAGTACAACTAATAGTAATAATAATAATACTTCTACTACTACTTCCACTACTACTACTTCTACTAATACTACTTATACTACTATTACTTCTACTACTTTTACCACTACTACCACTACTACTACTACTACTACTTATACTACTATTACTTCTACTACTTTTACCACTACTACCACTACTACTACTACTACTACTACTATTACTACTTCTACTACTTCTACTAATACTACTTCTACTACTACTACTACTACTACTACTTCTACCACTACTACCACTACTACCACTACTACTACTACTACTACTACCACTACTACCACTATTACTACTACCACTACTACTACCACTAGTACAACTAATAGTAATAATAATAATACTTCTACTACTACTTCCACTACTACTACTTCTACTAATACTACTTATACTACTATTACTTCTACTACTTTTACCACTACTACCACTACTACTACTACTACTACTACTACTTATACTACTATTACTTCTACTACTTTTACCACTACTACCACTACTACTACTACTACTACTACTATTACTACTTCTACTACTTCTACTAATACTACTTCTACTACTACTACTACTACTACTACTTCTACCACTACTACCACTACTACCACTACTACTACTACCACTACTACCACTACTACCACTACTACTACTACTACTACTACTACTACTACTACTACTACTACTACTACCACTACCACCACCACTAATACTACTACTACTACTACTACTACTACTAGTACTACAGCTGTGACTTATGATCATGATAATAGTAGCTAAAAGTAGAAATAACAATAATAACATACAATTGTGATCATTGCAACTAATTTGTTTGTCATTGTCGTTACAGTACTATTGTCACGCCCTGACCTTAGAGAGACGTTTTATTTCTCTATTTGGTTAGGTCAGGGTGTGATGTGGGGTGGGCATTCTATGTTTTGTATTTCTGTGTGTTTGGCCGAGTGTGGTTCCCAATCAGAGGCAGCTGTCTATCGTTGTCTCTGATTGGGAATCATACTTAGGCAGCCTGTTTTGCCACCTTAGTTGTGGGTAGTTGTCTTTGTTAGTGGCCTGTATAGCCCTAGTAAGCTTCACGTTCGTTTTTGTTGTTTCTTGTTTTTGTTGGCGACATTTATAATAAAGGAAAATGTACACTCACCACGCTGCACCTTGGTCCAGTCATTTCCCTGACGACGTTCGTGACAACTATTGATGGATATGTGTTTTATTGGTGCATTGGTATAGAAGGAGTGAAGTGGGTGGTGGGTTGAGCAGGTTGGGAGGAAGGGGCTCTGGTTTAGGGAACACTTTAGTCTGGCTCCTACAGTAAAGGAGACATTAGTGCAGAAGAACATGGATACAATTAAGATGATTCATCAATTCATTTTGGAATTACTGTAAGACAAGGTTTTGCTCTTGACGTAGTTTTATTCTTGAAACAAAAAACAACATTTTGCAAACTAGTTAAATTACTGATTACCAACCACACTAAGCCTCACAAAAGTAGCTAACTAGTGGAGTAATATATTAGGCTAGTAGCTACTATAGTTTCCCTGTAACAGAGGCTAGTTAGTACAGATGTAGGATCTTAATTTGAGCCAGTGTGTTACAGCAGGAAAATAATCCTGCAGCAACAGGAAATGTAAATTATTATGATGATTATAATGAATGGGCGTTTATGTAGGCGTTGATACATTTTTTGTCTGGGTAAATCAAGACTGACATTTCTAAGTGGAAATTACAAACTTCAGAAGCCTTTTTAAACCTTAGCTTCGCAGCTTGCTCAGACTAGCTCCAATGCCAACCAGCGGTAGCATATGCTAGTGGTGATGCTAACGTACAGTTTTCCAACTCAAAATGTATTGGTCACATACACGTGTTTAGCAGATGTTATTGTGGGTGTAGCAAAATGCTTGTGCTTGTTTCCAGGGGTTTCCCATGGTATGGCTGTGATTGCTCAGAAATGCACACTCATCTTTGAGCATAAATTAGCAATGATACAGGAAAAATGCTTCCCCTTTGTTATAACATTATTGATATGATAGGGAATTCTTGATTGTCAGTACATTCTGCCATTTTTAAGGTAATCTGTTTCACTTAACCAGATGTTCAAAGATGATGAAACAATAATTCAGTAGGCCGTTTGTCTTATTCAGCTGGTGTCCAAATTATTCAGGAAGTCTCACATGAGTTGTAAATGAGTCCAGTTGGGAAGGAGGCCCAATAGCGACAGACATAACCATAAATGTTTACATTATGCCAGCATACCTTGCTGAATCAGAGATATGGGAAGATTTATGTGATTATAATTATTTTTTGTTATTTTGATGAATCATAATTGTGTGCATGAATGTCTAGTCTCTCTAGACAGACGGGTGGTTTGTAGTGAAGAGAGGCTGAATCTGCTGTTTAGCCACTTGCGCCCCTAGAAGTAGTAAATAAAGTTAACTAGCTAGCTAGCGCACATGAGATTTGGTTCAGGGTTCCAAGATTACATTGAAATTAATACAATTATTTTATTAAGATGGAACAGCAAAGACACTTGTTGTGTAAAGATTGCTAAACTGATATGTCCAACTAATTGCTATGTTATTTTCAACTCTGCTAAGATATCAATGGTAGGGAAAGTAAGATGCAGGGAATTACCATAACACCTGGATGCAGGAACCCGGCACAGATGATCATTCAGGAAAAGGAGTTGCAAAGATTGTGGTTTCAATTTGAGCCAATTCACCACCATAAGGTGTCCAGGAAATGATCAATGTACATGATATTAGAGAAACAGATGCATGCTGGGAAATGTATTTCTACTAGAATGGTATTGACATGATTTAATTATTGTATTGTAAGATTGTCTATTCTTAGTGAGTTTTAAGAAAATAAAATAATAGATAGATTCTTAGGAAGTGGTAAGTTTACTCATATCATGGTATATCTGTTGTGTCATGAGTGTGTACATTTGCGCATGTGTGTATGTCCCTCTGTGTGTGTATGTGTGGTAGATTAGGAGAGCTCAGGACAGATTAGTTATTTATAGACACCATGTCCTCTCTTCATGGTTCGTGTGGTCAGGTGGAGTTGCGTGAGGAATGTGTACCTAAGAGGGTGGAGTCCCACGTTGGGATGCATGAGCTAGAAACAGACGTGTTGCCATCTTCTCCCTCCCTTCATGTGGACTAACCGACTGAACACAAACTGGTTGAATCAACGGCATTCCAACTATAACAGTTGAGGTGATGATGGTGAATCAATGTGGAAAACTGATCAGGTTTGCAGAGATTCCTCAATGTAATGGGATGTTGGAATGTTAGCCTTTTTTTTCAACACAACTTTTAAGCAAAATCCAAATGACATGGTAAAATGTTTTTAAATCAAATTCAAATCAAATGTATTTATATAGCCTTCTTACATCAGCTGATATCTCAAAGTGCTGTACAGAAACCCAGCCTAAAACCCCAAACAGCAAGCAATGCAGGTGTAGAAGCACGGTTTTGGGGAATTCGTAATTTGACAATTTAATCAAATGTAAATCAAAACTAGACGTCGAAGTGACGCCTGTGCCCAGTGGGAACACGGCTCAGAGATGGTTAACTCCATACCAATGAAGATCAGAGATCATTTATTGCAACAAACCAGACCACCACCAAGGAAAATGTAACACACACAGGAAGTAGTCAGACGTAGCTGAATTCTAGAGTCGATTTGTAATAATATGCATTACTATCATATACTAAAGTACAGCTGTAGGATCTTAATTGGATCACCCTGTTGCATGAGAACTTTCCTGTAATGCAGGTAATGTAAAACATCTAGTGTATTTGAGGTTTAAAACGTTTCTAATTTGCACTTAAACATCTCAAACTTGATTCTCACTTATGAAAAATGTATACAAAAATATAAAAATGTCCATTAATTACAATCCACATAATAATTCACATTTCCTTTTGCTGCAGGATTATTTTCAAATTCAAATTAAGATCCCACATCTGTATGATGCTGAACTCTCTGGAACAACTGCATGAGTGTTGCTCACATCTCAAGTCATGAACTACCTCGATGATATGTTTCATTTGGAAATCTTTCATCCCCTCATTGGACGACAAGATAGATATGTGAGACTTCTTTTCATTATGAGTGTTTCAATCCAATATGGCTAATGTAGATAGCAAATGGAAAGAGGCCTGTAAAAGGTGATACATTGAATGCTGGTGACAGAGAAGAGCTGAACCCTGATATAATTTGGGGTGCCTTTAAGGCATACATTAGGGGAATGATAATCTCATATTCTGCACTATTTTAGGAAAAAAACATAAATAAATCTTTACAAGGTAAAGAAGATATTACAATTTCAGAACTTAAGCACAAATACAATCTTTTACTTTTGAAGAGAGCCAAAAACTACAGGTCAAATTGAAATAAAGTAAACTACTAAATGGCAAATAAATCTGGTAAATATCTCACAAATATCTCACAGCTCTCACAAAACAAATACATGCTAAACCAGTTATAGTTTTAAAAGATACAGATACAGAAGTGGTAATTAGAAATAAACAATGCGATTAATGACAATTTTAAAAGCTTCTAAGAACATTTTTATAAATCAGAATCGAACAACAATTGGACGGATCGCATATCCTTCTTAGACTCATCATCTCTGAAGCAATTACCAAAACACATAAAAAGATTCACTAAAAACAGAGATTACCCAAGAATAAATACTAGATACTATTAAAACATTCAAAAGGAGAAAGGCACCAGGAATTTGGCTTTCCAATGGAATTCTATTCAACATTTTGGGACAAAGTAGCCCCACTATTTACACAAATGACAACACACATGTCACTCAATTCAGTACTTCCTAGTTCCATGTATCAAACAGTTATTTCAGTTATATTAAAACCAGGAAAATCTGGAGAGTCCCCTGCTGATTACAGACCCATAAATGTAATAAATTGTGACAATAAAATAACAAAACTTATAAGCAATAGAATGGCAAAAGTCTTAACAGACTTGATACATGTCCATCAAACAGGGCTTATTAAAAATAGACACTTAGACTCTTTAATAATGGCTGTTGATGCCGAAAGGCTTTCAACCATCTTGAATGGCTTTTTCTATTGAAAACTTTGGAAGCCCTCAACTTTTGAGCTGAAATAATACATTTAATAAAACCATTGTATAAATGTCCTAAAGCATAAGTATACACAAATAATACATTATCTGATTGTTTTAGAAAGGGGCACAATACAGGGATGTCCCATCTCACCCTCCTGTTAGCACTGGCAACTGAACCACTTGTAGAAAGAATTAGACAGGACCCATTTGTAACAGGTATCAATCAATATTGGTAAACATGAATATAAACTAAACTTATTTGTAGATTATCTACTTATATACCTGACCAATATTGAACACTCAATGCCCCCTTAGCTAAAAAATATTTTCAGAATAGTCTAAAATCTCAGGAAATCAAAAATTAGGAAAAAACTAAATAATAGGAAAATAATAGCTTACAATCTACAGCAATCATTTTAAGTGGACTACCAAAAATATTAAATCTTTAGGATGCTTAACTCATAACCCTGTCTAAGCGGGGGAGGGGGGTTCTACTTATCTATATTAAATTGTTTAAGGAGGTCATACCAAGGACCATTTTGCTATTTGATTTTGAATTTTAAGATGCTATGAAGCATAAAAAAATACAATTATTAGCCCATACAAACACATTGAATAACAGATTCACTACATGGACAGTCCCAAAAAATCTTAAGGAAGTTTGTTCTAAAGTGTCTGTCCTATATCTGAGAGATATAAGAAAGATCAGGAAACATATACATATTTTTTTATATGTATTTAACCCATTATTTTTGGCACTAAACACTCTCTATATATACTTCCATTCATTTTACAACTGGTACCGGGGGACCTTCAGACAAGTCTTTTGAGGCCTGTGGGCATCCGAGAGCAAAATAACCAATATTTTTCCACATGTTTTTCTACATGTTGTAACGTCACAGCCTTATTCTAAAATGCATTCCAAAAACAATTTAATCTACACGCAATACCTAATAATGACAAAGCAAAAACAGGTTTTTAGAAAATGTTGCAAATGTATTAAAAAGAAAAAACAGAAATACCTTATTTACATAAGTATTTAGACCCTTTGCTATAAGACTCGAAATTGAGTTCAGGTGCATCCTGGTTCCATTGATCATCTTTGAGATGTTTTTACAACTTGATTGGATTCCACCTGTGGTAAATTCAATTGATTGGACATGATTTGGGAAGGCACACACCTGTCTATATAAGGTCCTACAGTTGACAGGGCATGTCAGAGCAAAAAACAAGCCATGAGGTCGAAGGAATTGTCCGTAGAGCTCAAAGACAGGATGGTGTCGAGGCACAGATCTGGGGAATGGTACCAAAACATTTCTGCAGCATTGAAGGTTCCCAAGAACACAGTGGCCTCCATCATTCTTAAATGGAAGAAGTGTGGAACCACCAAGACTCTTCCTAGAGCTGGTCGCCCAGCCAAGCTGAGCAATCGGAGGAGAAGGGCTTTGGTCAGGGAGGTGACAAAGAACCCGATGGGACAACCATCTCTGCAGCACTCTACCAATAAGGCCTTTATGGTAGAGTGGCCAGACGGAAGCCATTCCTCAGTAAAAGGCACATGACAGCCCGCTTGGAGTTTGCCAAAAGGCACCTAAAGGACTCTCATACCATGAGAATCAAGATTTTCTGGTCTGATGAAACCAAAATTAAACTCTTTAAGAAACCTGGCACCATCCCTACGGTGAGCCATGATGGTGGCAGCATCATACTGTGGGGATGTTTTTCAGCGGCAGGGACTGGGAGACTAGTCAGGATCAAGGGAAAAATGAACAGAGAAAAGTACAGAGAGATCCTTGATAAAAACCTGCTCAGGACCTCAGACTGGGGTGAAGGATCATCTTCCAATAGGACAACGACCCTAAGCACACAGCCAAGACAACCCAGGAGTGGCTTTGGGACAAAATAAATTCTAATAACCTGTTTTTGCTTTGTCATTATGGGGTATTGTGTGTAGATTATTCAATCCATTTTAGAATAAGGATTTAATGTAACAAAATGTGGAAAACGTGAAGGGGTCTGAATACTTTTCTGAATGCACTGGATATGTTTGTGAGTGTCTCACCTCATATTATTGTGGAGCCTAAACTGTTTGGACGCTACAGACAGAAGTTGGCAGATCGGCTGCACCGACTTCAGACGAGTCCCAAGACACTTGTGAGGGCAGTAGAGCAAAACGGAGAACACCACCGTGTGTTTGTGAGTCTCATCAAATAGTAATATTAGTTTTCTATGCCAAACTGTTCGGCCGGTACAGACAATTTTGTGAGAAGACCGATTTTCAGGATGTCTCATGGTCTGACAAACATTGATCTAGCTCTGTCACCTTTCACCGGGGGTGAAGACATTGGCCTTAGTTTAACAAGGACTGATTCTATATGGAACCCTTTTCATCCTTCTCTAAGAAAGGGTTCTAAAAGGCTTCTTTGTATGGAGAAAATGTTCTACCTGGAATGAGGGTTCTTCTAAACTTCAAGGACAAGCCGAGGAACCCTTTATTGTTCTAGATCCTTTTTTCTAAAAGTGTGAGTTGACAGAGCCCATCTTGTCTGATTCATTACTACTCAAACTTCCCTCTCCTCTTTGTTTACATCTGGGTTGGCTATACAACGCACATGTCTCTTCAATGCAACAGCCAAGTATTCCTTTTTTTCAGCACTTGGCTTGCAGGCTTGCTTTGATTGTTTGAGAATCTCGTGCGTCTTTATCCCGCCTGACATCCGAGGGAAAAGCGTTACAGCGCATGCTTTAAGGACGGATTAGACAGGTAGAGAAGGAGAATGAGGAGGGCACCAAGGATTTCACTCGCCGCTTACAATTAAGCTGAACGTGGAGCCCACAGTCCAGCCTGCAGGTTGGTCACTTCAGGTCTACACACATGCTTGGATGAGTCGACTTCAGTGACTGCGGATACCATTCTTAGTCTTCCATGGGCATTGCTGATTATTCATTGTATTTCGATTGGATGCTGAGAAGGTGCTGCTGGCTTTCTTCTTGAGATCTACTCCTGCATAGCCTCCAGATTTCTACATTCCCTTATTTAAGGGGCAAGGGGGGACCTTCATACGTTTGTGGATCTTCACTGAATCTCCAAGATGGATAGACCGTGAATTTCCTTGAGTTTCTTTGACTCTATCCTTGCAGCCCATGGCTGACTGAGTAGTGACTCTTTAGTACGTCACTTTCCATTCCAAATTCCAGACAACAACTACAGGTAAACTAAATGTAAAGGTTTTAATTGAATATGAAAAAGGTTTGAAACATTTTCTTAAAGTGCTCCAGAATGTTTCTCTTCAAACCTTCTACATTCTACTTCTACCGTGCTGTATTTATTTTACCGCTAATAGGCAGTTGCTGTCATGGATTTTTGAAGGCAGGATTGAAAGTTTGCATCTCACAGTATTATGCTACAGTATTGTTGAGTAGAATTTCCTCATCACAGTATTATGCTACAGTATCGTTGTTGTCCCCTGACGCAAAAAGGGAAAATGCTCCGGCGTCTGTGACTTGTCTGATCATTCTTAATTTATTGTCATTTGACCTCTGGGAATCAGAGGTCATCCCTTTCTGGTGAGAGAGCTGAGACACTCTCCCCTTTGACCTCATCTGCACCAACCCAGCCAGGTGGCCTTGAGAACCATCCAGCTCAATGAGATGTACCCTATCTAATGAGACACATAATGACATTAGCAAATCGTATGTGCCCTGGATCCTGATTCAAGAGCTTCACAATTGCTACAGTCAGGCTGCAGTTGACTGTAGCGATATATTGTTTTGGCTTTGAACGTAAAAGCTTTTGGTACTGATGCACCATAGAGCAGATAGGCAGTATGGATGACTCTTGGTGAGGGGACCATTTTTTGCCAAAGAGCTATGTGAAGAATTGTGTTTTTTTAAATATGTGATTTCATTTGTATGTATTGTGAATCTGTATTTCTGAATCTGTGAATCAAACAGTAATCCCTTGCTCAAGACTGTCTAATCGCAGCTTGGCACACCTTGACAGTTCCTGGGTCACCCCTGAGAGGTTATGTAACTAAACCACTGGTGTGCAAGACAGGCTAATTTTGTCGGCCTTATCAGGCTTATGTCCGGGCACTGTGTGTCAGACAGCCTCTGATTGATTTGCAGGTCACAACCTATTAACTGCCTCACTGTCACGTCTTTGTTTCTGTGGATGTAAACATTATGCAACACAAACAGTTACTCCAGTTACAAATTCACTCAATATGGTTTTAGAAACAGCAAACCTCAATTTTCCTCTCAATCCGAGAGACATTTTGCCAGTGAGTACAGGGCTGTTCAGGGGGTGCAAAAAATGTTGGACAGTGTAACAGTGTAGCAGGGGGACCCAGCAGAAATCCCCATCTCAGGAAATGGACGGTATTGACAGTGAGTGTTAATGTAAATATGAAACAATATGGGACACGGTGACAACACATGAATGTTCCAGAATGGTGGGGGGGACAAAGTTACGCAACAGCACACAAGGTTATACACCCCAAGAGATGTGATTTAAATGATGCTCGGAGTAGGGACTGTCGGGGACCTTTAAGTTGAAGAGCTTTTAAGCCAGACCACAACAAAGCCAGGAGACTTGTTGCTGCGGTGACGTGATGAGGCGATTAGGTAGAGAGATGGAGGGAGGAGTGTGAGGAGTGTGAGATGGGGGCATGACCTGAAAGTGAAGACTTCCATCTCAGAGGAATAAGATTACGAAGAAGCTCCATTCACTGGAAAATCACTGCATCCTCAGACTGGCCCAGATCAGAGGGCAGAGATAACAGAGGTTAAGTTTAAGTCAGTTGCTGTCGACAGACACTGGACACACACACATAGTGTACTAACACACAAGTCATGGTGGGCTCCCGAGTGGCGCAACGGTCTAAGGCACTGCATCTCAGTGCAAGTCCCTGATTCGAATCCAGGCTGTATCATATCCGGCCGTGATAGGGAGTCCCATAGGGCGGCGCCCAATTGGCCCTGCATCGTCTGAGTTTGGCCGGGGTAGGCCGTCATTGTAAATAACAATTTCTTCTTAACTGACTTGCCTAGTTAAGTAAAAATGTGAAATAAATAACTGGTGTGCTTTGATATCAGGTAGCAAGCCCCAAGGTACACTCTTAGAAAAGAAGGTGTCTCACCTTGAATTGTCCCAATAGGTGAACCCTCTAAAAATAACTCTTTGTTTCAAGTGGAACCCTTTCACTAATACGAGGGGCTACGTCAGTACTATTCAAAGTCGGTGAAATGGGGAATTGCACTGGGGTCACCGTTCCAAAATAATACAACAAATAAGAGTAGATAATTGTTTTTGACAATATACAAATGTTTTGGAAAAATATAATTAGAATGATTTACATACTCACATCTCCCAAGTCTCTCTCTCTACCCACTCGTTCAGTCTCCTCTCCCTCATACATCTTTGTGATAGTATGAATACATTATCATTCTGTTTGCCATCAGTTCCCGAGCCATTATTACAAATGGACACGAAGCCACATCAAACCCTTACGGTGTGCTGCATCAGTGACCTTTTCACTGGAGCAAATATGGTCATACCTGTCGACACAGCTAGGCATTATGGGTCAAGGAGGAGTAAATTAATAAACCTCCTCTCTATCTCTCTCTCTCTCTCTAGTGCCAACACAATGCAGAGGCAAGTGGAGGTCAGAATGCATGAAAGCCATTTGGAGCCCATCGTGGAGCCTCCTCAGCCTATGTGTTGGGGAATATGCAGCAAAATCATGAATAACTTGGTCCTTTTCCTCACCATCCTTGGTAAGTTAGTCTGTCCTATAGATGTGTCTGGTTGTTACTATCTTGGTAAGATAGCCTGTCGTATAAATGTGTCTGGTTGTTACTGTCTTGGTAAGTTAGTCTGTCCTATAGATGTTACTGTCTTGGTAAGTTAGCCTGTCGTATAGATGTTACTGTCTTGGTAAGTTAGTCTGTCCTATAGATGTGTCTGGTTGTTACTGTCTTGGTAAGTTAGCCTGTCGCATAGATGTGTCTGCTTGTTACTGTCTTGGTAAGTTAGCCTGTCGTATAGATGTTACTGTCTTGGTAAGTTAGCCTGTCGTATAGATGTTAATGTCTTGGTAAGTTAGCCTGTCGTTTAGATAATTTCAGTCAGTAGTTTTGAAACTAATGCTAATGAGCCAAAATGGGTTCCTGAAAATTGTGTGCAATTGTGTACTACGTCATCTATTTTGTATGTTAAGTTACAAAAAGCACGTTTTATTTGTATTTTAGTTTTTTGCAACTCATATTTTATGTTACAAATTCAAATTCGTACAATATGTTACAAATTAGTAAATTCTTAAGATCCCAGATTGCATCTTTAACAATGAAAAGTGTGGGGTTTGATATAATTTAGTTTTTATATAATTTAGTTTTTCTGCACTTAAACACCTCCCATCCCTCACAGTGCATAAGGTTGCCTAAAAGGTGTGGGTGAAAGTGTAGCGAGAGCTGAGGTAGAGCTTGTTGTGTTCAGGGTATAAACACTAGCTGATGTGTATGAATACAAACAGCCCGGTGTGTGTCAACGGTGGGTCTAAATAATGCAACAGGAAACCAATGAGCGGTCCAGTTGATATGACTGTGGGTTCTCTCTCTGTGTTCTAGGTGTGATCACTGGCTCTGTTTCTGGAATACTACTGCGTCCCATGTCGCCGCTCCCCCCTGATGTGGTCATGATCATCTCGTTCCCAGGAGACATCCTGATGAGGATGCTTAAGATGCTCATCCTGCCCCTGATCATCTCCAGTCTCATCACAGGTGGGAGACCAGAACCCTACCATTATATGTGTTTATTATGGATCCCTGTTAGTTCCTGCCAAGGCAGCAGCTACTCTTCCTGGGGTTTATTATGGATCCTCATTAGTTACTGCCAAGGCAGCAGCTACTCTTCCTGGGGTTTATTATGGATCCCCATTAGTTCCTGCCAAGGCAGCAGCTACTCTTCCTGGGGTTTATTATGGATCCCCATTAGTTCCTGCCAAGGCAGCAGCTACTCTTCCTGGGGTTTATTATGGATCCCCATTAGTTCCTGCCAAGGCAGCAGCTACTCTTCCTGGGGTTTATTATGGATCCCCATTAGTTCCTGCCAAGGCAGCAGCTACTCTTCTGGTGTTTATTATGGATCCCCATTAGTTCCTGCCAAGGCAGCAGCTACTCTTCCTGGGGTTTATTATGGATCCCCATTAGTTCCTGCCAAGGCAGCAGCTACTCTTCCTGGTGTTTATTATGGATCCCCATTAGTTCCTGCCAGGGCAGCAGCTACTCTTCCTGGTGTTTCTTATGGATCCCCATTGGTTCCTGCCAAGGCAGCAGCTACTCTTCCTGGGGTTTATTATGGATCCCCATTAGTTCCTGCCAAGGCAGCAGCTACTCTTCCTAGTGTTTATTATGGATCCCCCATTAGTTCCTGCCAAGGCAGCAGCTACTCTTCCTGGTGTTTATTATGGATCCCCATTAGTTCCTGCCAGGGCAGCAGCTACTCTTCCTGGTGTTTCTTATGGATCCCCATTAGTTCCTGCCAAGGCAGCAGCTACTCTTCCTGGGGTTTATTATGGATCCCCATTAGTTCCTGCCAAGGCAGCAGCTACTCTTCCTGTGGTTTATTATGGATCCCCATTAGTTCCTGCCAAGGCAGCAGCTACTCTTCCTGGGGTTTATTATGGATCCCCATTAGTTCCTGCCAAGGCAGCAGCTACTCTTCCTGGTGTTTATTATGGATCCCCATTAGTTCCTGCCAGGGCAGCAGCTACTCTTCCTGGTGTTTATTATGGATTCCCTTTAGTTCCTGCCAAGGCAGCAGCTACTCTTCCTGGGGTTTATTATGGATCCCCATTAGTTCCTGCCAAGGCAGCAGCTACTCTTCCTAGGGTTTATTATGGATCCCCATTAGTTCCTGCCAAGGCAGCAGCTACTCTTCCTGGGGTTTATTGTGGATCCCCATTAGTTCCTGCCAAGGCAGCAGCTACTCTTCCTGGGGTTTATTATGGATCCCCATTAGTTCCTGCCAAGGCAGCAGCTACTCTTCCTGGGGTTTATTATGGATCCCCATTAGTTCCTGCCAAGGCAGCAGCTACTCTTCCTGGGGTTTATTATGTATCCCCATTAGTTCCTGCCAAGGCAGCAGCTACTCTTCCTGGGGTTTATTATGGATCCCCATTGGTTCCTGCCAAGGCAGCAGGTACTCTTCCTGGTGTTTATTATGGATCCCCATTAGTTCCTGCCAAGGCAGCAGCTACTCTTCCTGGGGTTTATTATGGATCCCCATTAGTTCCTGCCATACTCTTTCTGGTCTCCAAACACATTAAGGCACTTACATCACACATAAAACTAAAGAGGAAACAGTACATCATATAACAGTTTTACTCCACTACATATCTACAATACAAAATGTATAATATCACCATACAACAATATTACAATGTACTACAGTATACGTGTGTGTAGAGTGCATTTGCTAGCATGTGTCTGTACTAGCACTAGAGGCATTGTACGTTAGAGTGTTATTATAGCTTTTATCCACAGGTGGTTGGTGACACCTTAATCAGGGAGGACACGCTCGTGGTAATGACTGGAGCGGAATCAGTGGAATGATATCAAACACATCAAACACCTGTTTGATGCCGTTCCATTTCCTCTGTTCCATGACATTATTATGAGCTGTCCTCCCCTCAGCAGCCGCCACTGCATTTATCACTAGAGTATCTGGAAGTTATATCTTCTGTAGTTTACGTAACCGGTTGTTGAACTGCGGGCCTCTCTCACCTCTCTCCCACTCCAGGACTGGCAGGGTTGGATGCCAAGTCCAGTGGCCGCCTGGGCACCCGAGCCATGGTGTACTACATGTCCACCACAGTCATCGCTGCCGCTCTGGGTGTCATTCTGGTGCTGGTCATCCACCCAGGTAACCCCAAGCTGAAGTCCAACCTCGGGCCTGGCAAGAAGAACGACGACGTCTCCAGTCTGGACGCCTTCTTCGATCTAATTCGAAACCTTTTCCCAGAAAACCTGGTTCAGGCCTGCTTCCAGCAGATCCAGACAGTCACCACAAAAGTCCCCGTACCCACCAACAGGACCAGGGGGCCACCACAGTTTACCATCAAAAGGGGTCTTCAGTACAAGAGTGGGATGAATGTGCTAGGTTGGTAGACTTACTAGAAAACATGCTCAACTCTTAACTGGAATGATTGTCTTAGCAGTCCAAATCATTGATTTGACACTTTTTGCCTCCTTTTGAAACTGTAGGTTTGATCGGTTTCTTTGTGGCTTTCGGGATAATCATGGGGAAGATGGGAGACAAGGCCAAGCTCATGCTGGAGTTTTTTAACGTTCTCAACGAGATCGTCATGAGGATTGTTGGAATGATTATGTGGTAAGTCTCATCCTCTCTAGAGTTATATACCTCTACCCCCCACCCCCCTAAAATAACAGGCATTCTAGGAAGTTCACGCTAGTCACTGTGGCCAAAGGAGAAAAGTGTTATTTATTACAGGAAGTTAGCCCCCAATGTACATGTTTGCCCCAATATTCCCAATTAGATACTACTATTGACCTTTCATTAGTGTTACCAACTGCAAAACTAATCTCACCAAGGTCTCTCCCAGGTATTCCCCTTTCGGTATCGCCTGTCTCATCTGTGGGAAGATCATCTCAATCGACGATCTGGAAATGGTTGCCAGGCAACTGGGAATGTACATGGTGACCGTGATCGTGGGCCTTGTCATCCACGGTGCCATATTTCTACCGCTAATATATTTAGTCATCGTGAAGAAAAACCCCTATGTCTTCTTCATGGGAATCTTCCAGGCCTGGGTCACCGCTATTGGGACAGCATCTAGGTACAAGACCCAAACCTATTCTCTAACCTATTCGCTTCTTCTCTGTCACACTCCCTTTTCCCTCTGTCATACTTATTATTGCCTTTCCCGGAACCCATTCTAGAACCCATTCTAGAACCCATTCTAGAACCCATTCTAGAACCCATTCTGCTTGTTTACGATAAGACAGACAAAACAAGATGCCTGGACCTTGCTTGTTTTGTCTCCAATCTACAGATAAACTAAAAACAAGAGTCATGTTATTCGTGGTGCATACAGCGCGAAGTTGCTTTCAAAGATTAAAAACCTTAGCTTAGTTTAGGATAAATAGTTCATTTATATTAAGGACTCTGCATTACCCAACCTATTTGATAGATTGTATGACAGAGTAGGTTTTGAGCCACAGCCGAAGCTCACACTGAGATGATAACAGCAACAGAGATGTGGTTCGTGCCCTAGAGGGGTGTCCACATTTCACGGTCGTCTGATACCTTCATGCATGACACCAGCTTTGTAGAGCTTAGCTACCACAATGTATTTAGACTCTTGTCGACTAATCTTACTGCTTAAAGTAAGACCCTTTAAAAGTCACCCTTTGAGAGAACATAATGCTCAATGTATAATATAGATATTATGTAAATTCAGTGTTTAATACAATTCCAAGTCTTGTGATATGTATTAAGTCCAAGTTCTGTACCCGTCTCTCAGCGCTGGTACCCTGCCAGTCACATTCCGCTGTCTGGAGGAGAACTTGGGCATCGATAAGCGAGTGACGCGATTCGTGCTCCCCGTGGGCGCCACTATCAACATGGACGGCACTGCGCTTTACGAGGCTGTGGCAGCCATCTTCATCGCCCAGATGAACAACATCGACCTCGACTACGGCCAGATCGTCACTGTCAGGTAGGACACTTCTAATCCTACATGACTAGGGCCCTGCGTTTTGGACTATCATGTCACATGACATAGGATTTCATTTTTATTATAAGCCTTTTCCAGACATTAGATTTACAACAAAAATAAAAGCAATTATCCGAGCATGGTGCTGGAGGATGGTGCTGGAGGATTATGCTGGAGAACAGTGCTGGAGGACGGTGCTGGAGGACAGTGCTGGAGGACGGTGCTGGAGGACAGTGCTGGAGGACGGTGCTGGAGGACAGTGCTGGAGGACGGTGCTGGAGGACAGTGCTGGAGGACAGTGCTGGAGGACGGTGCTGGAGGACAGTGCTGGAGGACAGTGCTGGAGGACAGTGCTGGAGGACAGTGCTGGAGGACAGTGCTGGAGGACAGTGCTGGCCCATCTGACATAAGAAGAAAGGGACCGTTTGTTGAAAACCCTTTAAATAAAGGTTCAAATTCAGCTCATGTGACATGATTGTTCAAAACAAGGTGCCCTATACATGACGTATTGACCTGACAAAAAAACATTTTTTCATGTACCTACAATATAAGGTTGAAATTAATGTATGTGTAATTGACTAATATCTCTCATCCTGACTGTAGCCTGACAGCTACTTTGGCCAGTGTGTAATTGACTGAGATCTCTCATCCTGACTGTAGCCTGACAGCTACTTTGGCCAGTGTGTAATTGACTAATATCTCTCATCCTGACTGTAGCCTGACAGCTACCTTGGCCAGTGTGTAATTGACTGAGATCTCTCATCCTGACTGTAGCCTGACAGCTACCTTGGCCAGTGTGTAATTGACTGAGATCTCTCATCCTGACTGTAGCCTGACAGCTACCTTGGCCAGTGTGTAATTGACTGAGATCTCTCATCCTGACTGTAGACTGACAGCTACCTTGGCCAGTGTGTAATTGACTAATATCTCTCATCCTGACTGTAGCCTGACAGCTACCTTGGCCAGTATGTAATTGACTGAGATCTCTCATCCTGACTGTAGACTGACAGCTACCTTGGCCAGTGTGTAATTGACTGAGATCTCTCATCCTGACTGTAGCCTGACAGCTACCTTGGCCAGTGTGTAATTGACTGAGATCTCTCATCCTGACTGTAGCCTGACAGCTACCTTGGCCAGTGTGTAATTGACTGAGATCTCTCATCCTGACTGTAGCCTGACAGCTACCTTGGCCAGTGTGTAATTGACTAATATCTCTCATCCTGACTGTAGCCTGACAGCTACCTTGGCCAGTGTGTAATGGACTGAGATCTCTCATCCTGACTGTAGCCTGACAGCTACCTTGGCCAGTGTGTAATTGACTGAGATCTCTCATCCTGACTGTAGCCTGACAGCTACCTTGGCCAGTGTGTAATTGACTGAGATGTCTCATCCTAACTGTAGCCTGACAGCTACATTGGCCAGTGTGTAATTGACTGAGATCTCTCATCCTGACTGTAGCCTGACAGCTACCTTGGCCAGTGTGTAATTGACTAATATCTCTCATCCTGACTGTAGCCTGACAGCTACTTTGGCCAGTGTGTAATTGACTGAGATCTCTCATCCTGACTGTAGCCTGACAGCTACCTTGGCCAGTGTGTAATTGACTGAGATCTCTCACCCTGACTGTAGCCTGACAGCTACCTTGGCCAGTGTGTAATGGACTGAGATCTCTCATCCTGACTGTAGCCTGACAGCTACCTTGGCCAGTGTGTAATGGACTGAGATCTCTCACCCTGACTGTAGCCTGACAGCTACCTTGGCCAGTGTGTAATTGACTGAGATCTCTCACCCTGACTGTAGCCTGACAGCTACTTTGGCCAGTGTGTAATTGACTGAGATCTCTCACCCTGACTGTAGCCTGACAGCTACCTTGGCCAGTGTGTAATTGACTGAGATCTCTCATCCTGACTGTAGCCTGACAGCTACCTTGGCCAGTGTGTAATGGACTGAGATCTCTCATCCTGACTGTAGCCTGACAGCTACCTTGGCCAGTGTGTAATTGACTGAGATCTCTCATCCTGACTGTAGCCTGAAGCTACCTTGGCCAGTGTGTAATTGACTGAGATCTCTCATCCTGACTGTAGCCTGACAGCTACCTTGGCCAGTGTGTAATTGACTGAGATCTCTCATCCTGACTGTAGCCTGACAGCTACCTTGGCCAGTGTGTAATTGACTGAGATCTCTCATCCTGACTGTAGCCTGACAGCTACCTTGGCCAGTGTGTAATTGACTGAGATCTCTCATCCTGACTGTAGCCTGACAGCTACCTTGGCCAGTGTGTAATTGACTGAGATCTCTCATCCTGACTGTAGCCTGACAGCTACCTTGGCCAGTGTGTAATTGACTGAGATCTCTCATCCTGACTGTAGCCTGACAGCTACCTTGGCCAGTGTGTAATTGACTGAGATCTCTCATCCTGACTGTAGCCTGACAGCTACCTTGGCCAGTGTGTAATTGACTGAGATGTCTCATCCTAACTGTAGCCTGACAGCTACTTTGGCCAGTGTGTAATTGACTGAGATCTCTCATCCTGACTGTAGCCTGACAGCTACCTTGGCCAGTGTGTAATTGACTGAGATCTCTCACCCTGACTGTAGCCTGACAGCTACCTTGGCCAGTGTGTAATTGACTGAGATCTCTCATCCTGACTGTAGCCTGACAGCTACCTTGGCCAGTGTGTAATTGACTGAGATCTCTCATCCTGACTGTAGCCTGACAGCTACCTTGGCCAGTGTGTAATTGACTGAGATCTCTCATCCTGACTGTAGCCTGACAGCTACCTTGGCCAGTGTGGGAGCGGCCAGTATCCCCAGTGCTGGATTGGTGACCATGCTACTGATTCTAACAGCCGTTGGGTTACCCACCCAAGACATCAGTCTGTTGGTGGCTGTTGACTGGCTGCTGTGAGTACTCAATCTTGCACTTGTGCCTGCATTCACACGTACAGAGAATGTTTCCACACACACACAATATCTTCTTGTTCCCTCAGGATAAAACTCTTCCTCAAAATATTGTCCTCAGCTTTGTTCCCCTGAGAGATGACCTTCTGCACTTGTCTGTCTCTGTGTCTGCCTCCCCACCCTAAAACAAATACAGGGATCGGTTCCGAACCTCCGTCAACGTGGTTGGGGACTCCTACGGGGCGGGCATCGTTTACCACCTATCCAAAGATGAGCTCGACGCGTTTGACGCCGCGCAAAAAGTTGATGAATTTGAGTTGACAAAATCCCAATCCTTCTTCGAGAACAACACCAACCAGTGTGTTTACGCTGCAGCCCACAGCACAGTCATGATAGATGATTGCAAGGTACATTTCATCTTTAAGGATATAGAGACGTGTATGTAGACTTCCCCCGTAATTGCTGCTTCTTCTTCTCTTGTCATTTGGAATGTCGACATACATTGATGTCACCTTATACAGTTATTTTGGAGAAAACAATATTACAAGGTGGAGAAACTAAATAAATATGTTCTTATATTTATTTACTCACTCACTAATTATATGGAAAAGCAGTTTTTTGTGATACCTGTGTACTTTTGATCGACAGTTTACTATCATTCTGATGTTATGTTTTTTCTTTTGAAAACATTTTTCCGCACTTTACTTTTCTTCCTATGTCTTGTATTAATCTGTGACATGAGTGGGATTCTTTTTCTTAATTGGACATGTATTTGTGGCAGCCCTGCTTACATGATTCGATTCAGTTTTAGGGCACATTTTTAAATCCACATTGTATGGCTAGTGGTACACATGAAGACTGCTATTTCATCATGTTTATCCAAACAGTGGCAGACATATTATGGACCTGTCAAAAATCCTTCTTTCTACTGTAGCTAGCTATTTTTTAGACCAGAAACTCAATGAAAAGTCCATGCTCTTATTTTTAGAGCATTTTACTGATCCAGTTTTCATGGGTCATTGTTCTATTGCTTTGCTTGCATGGGACAATTACTAATCCCTCTTTTATACTGTTATTTAGTTGTTTTCTTACAATCGATTTATTCAACATTATTGTACCGGTAATTCTGTTGGGCAGAGAATCCATAAAATACATGGCCAAGATAGAAAACAAAACTGACTCATCAATGTTTTACATTCTCCTGTCAGTGAGAAAACACATTTCAATCCATTTTCTGTATCTACTGTCGCTTCAGTATTCAGAGAGGATTCAATCTATCTTCTGTATCTACTGTCGCTTCAGTATTCAGAGAGGATTCAATCTATCTTCTGTATCTACTGTCGCTTCAGTATTCAGAGAGGATTCAATCTATCTTCTGTATCTGCTGTCGCTTCGGTATTCAGAGAGGATTCAATCTATCTTCTGTATCTGCTGTCGCTTCAGTACTCAGAGAGGATGGAATCTATCTTCTGTATCTGCTGTCGCTTCAGTACTCAGAGAGGATTCAATCTATCTTCTGTATCTGCTGTCGCTTCAGTATTCAGAGAGGATTCAATCTATCTTCTGTATCTACTGTCGCTTCAGTACTCAGAGAGGATTCAATCTATCTTCTGTATCTGCTGTCGCTTCGGTACTCAGAGAGGATTCAATCTATCTTCTGTATCTGCTGTCGCTTCGGTATTCAGAGAGGATTCAATCTATCTTCTGTATCTGCTGTCGCTTCAGTACTCAGAGAGGATTCAATCTATCTTCTGTATCTGCTGTCGCTTCAGTCAGAGAGGATTCAATCTATCTTCTGTATCTGCTGTCACTTCAGTACTCAGAGAATATTCTTTCTTTTCTTTTCTTTCTATTGGGACCAAATTTGCGGGAATCCCAGTAAATTCAACCAAATTCAACCAAAAGGATGGCCTGCAAGTATTACCCCCTTGGTTTCTCTGCTCAAACCCTTTGACAGCTTCAATATGACTGTGCCTTGGTCTTACAGTTAGATGTCCCTGGTAATTGCTTGCAGGTATCCATGGGCAATGGAAACGGCCACCCCAACGGCCACCCCAACACTGCAGATTTCTCTCTTGTTGAGGAGGAACCATGGAAACGAGAGTGAAGCAGCACCCTGCTCCGACCTCATCCTGACTTCCACAAGCTTCCCTTCCCGACCAAAATAAAGAACGTAACCACACTTAGCCCTGTAATCACAAGCTTTGGTGCATCAGTCTTACTTCCTGTGGTCTGACTATGGTCAGTTCATTGACTATGGGATGAAGCTCCCCTCCCACAAAGACAACGTAGGTACCCATCCACTTGTACCTATCTTAAACAATTAGATTAGGACTTCCAAATGACATTGCTTAAGCTGTGCGGGTGTTTTCTAAGGCATTGTTTAGTATAATGGACGCATTCAGGTGGTTGTATTCTGAACCTTACTCAACACTGCATGTTCTGTGATATACGTAATGCAGCACTTTTGGGGGAAAAGCAATCCTTCTGTCTGTTTTATGTATAAAAAATGTAGGGGTTTTGTTAGCGCCAGAGGCAGTTCAGAGAATGTGTGCTTATGGGATGTGGCCTTGCCAGTTGTATACAAGGACCAGTTGAGGAGTGTTATGATGAGAAGCCCCTCCTTGGAGAACCCTCCTGTCACTCATTACTATTCCTATTCCTGACCCTGCACAACCTTATAACAATGTTCCAGAAACACTTGATGTTCCAGGGATTGCTAGATATTCAGTGGTGGTCGATTCACTTTTCTTTGGTTTCCAGAGTGGCTTTGACGCTTTCTAAAACCTGCTGCCTTCTAATAAAATAACTTAAAGAGCCTTGGTAATGCACATTTTCTTAAAAAAATAAAAATTGCAAAAACGCCAAGGCAAACACTGAACTATCTCAACAAGCCCTTGACTTTACTACTGCCTCTTGTTGCAGTCAACCAATAGCAGCAAATATGTTCTGAAATCATTAACGTAACAACATCCCGCAGCAAAGGGAAGCAGAATGTTGACCATGTGACTCCCCCTGGTGACAGAATGGGTGTGTTGAAGGAGCTACAATACCTTTGACTTAGAGGATTAAACTCTGGCATCGGCACACATGATCAGCCTCTAAGCACTGGAGCTTACCTCTGGACTTAACATCACTAAATGCCTCCAAATGCGGCTGCTACGTATTTATAGACAGCCAACGACGCAAGGTGCATATGGACAGCATTAACAAGACATGTGCAGAGGCAGGAAAAGGATTGAATGTGTTCCCTCCCCTGGCTGTAAGAGGACAAACACACCAACAATCAATATATTCTATATGGTTTTGTGTGTCTGTATATAACGTATACGTGCATTCGAGTGTGTGTGAATGTGTGTGTCAAAGAAAGAGTGAGAAAGAGAAAGAGAGAACAAAAGACAGAGTAAGAGATGGTAGAGAGAGAGTAAGAGATGGTAGAGAGAGAGTAAGAGATGGTAGAGAGAGAGAGTAAGAGATGGTAGAGAGAGTAAGAGATGGTAGAGAGAGTAAGAGATGGTAGAGAGAGAGAGTAAGAGATGGTAGAGAGAGTAAGAGATTGTAGAGAGAGAGTAAGAGATGGTAAAGAGAGAGAGTAAGAGATGGTAAAGAGAGAGTAGGAGATGGTAGAGAAAGAGAGTAAGCAATGGTAGAGAGAGTAAGAGATGGTAGAGAGAGTGGGAGATGGTAGAGAGAGAGTAAGAGATGGTAGAGAGAGTAGGCGATGGTAGAGAGAGAGGGTAAGAGATGGTAGAGAGAGAGTAGGCAATGGTAGAGAGAGAGTAAGAGATGGTAGAGAGAGAGTAGGAGATGGTAGAGAGAGAGTAAGAGATGGTAGAGAGAGAGGGTAAGAGATGGTAGAGAGAGAGTAGGCAATGGTAGAGAGAGAGTAAGAGATGGTAGAGAGAGAGTAGGAGATGGTAGAGAGAGAGTCAGAGATGGTAGAGAGAGAGTCAGAGATGGTAGAGAGAGAGTCAGAGATGGTAGAGAGAGAGTAGGCAATGGTAGAGAGAGAGTAAGAGATGGTAGAGAGAGAGTAGGAGATGGTAGAGAGAGAGTCAGAGATGGTAGAGAGAGAGTCAGAGATGGTAGAGAGAGAGTCAGAGATGGTAGAGAGAGAGTAAGAGATGGTAGAGAGAGAGTAGGAGATGGTAGAGAGAGAGTCAGAGATGGTAGAGAGAGAGTAGGAGATGGTAGAGAGAGAGTAAGAGATGGTAGAGAGAGAGTAAGAGATGATAGAGAGAGAGTAGGAGATGATAGAGAGAGAGTAGGAGATGGTAGAGAGAGAGTAAGAGATGGTAGAGAGAGAGAGTAGGAGATGGTAGAGAGAGAGTAAGAGATGGTAGAGAGCGAGAGTAAGAGATGGTAGAGAGCGAGAGTAAGAGATGGTAGAGAGAGAGTAAGAGATTGTAGAGAGAGAGTAAGAGAGATGGTAGAGGGAGAGTAAGAGATGGTAGAGAGATGGTAGAGGGAATATAGTCTTGTAAACCGGTCGGCTCTGAAAGTCAGTGCTTTGTGTGTTTGTATTTCTATGCTAAACGACAACCTTGCCTTGTCAACCGCAATCTACTCAGTCAGTCAGCGTGATGATTACGACAATGTTAATTACAGTCAAATAATCCATATCAACAGAAAATTTGCCCTTCAATTTGGATTTGAAAAGTCCAGCTCCATCTCCAGCATGCTAATTTGAGACTCTGAAAAAAAGGAAGGCCGGTCCTACCTTTATAAAGTTCTGTTTCAGACACTTCTTCTAATGTATGTCGTATCAACATGCTAAATACAAAGACCGCAAAGGTAGCTTGCAATTACACAGCACTGCACTGCACTGTACAAACCTCTGTACCTGGACCAGTAAGGTTATATAACAACAAGACCATGACCTTGCAGTGGATGCTGGGTGGTATCTCAATAGGGAAGTGATCTTTACAGCAGTACTGGGTCTCAGAAACACTCTAGACGGAACCTGTTGAAGAGCAGGGTTATCTTACACCTCCATGTTCAAAGTGCCTCCTTGCACTTTGTCAGTATAACATATACTAGATCCAGGTAGATATTTAGGTCAAACGTTTTGTAGTGAATCCTAAACAAATGTTCTGCTCAGGGTTTCTATAACGATAGGAAAACCATATGCAAATGTAGAGCTACGTTGTTTGTCCTTTTACTTTGGGTCGTGGTCTACTAGTCTCACAGATATATTACCTTTCTAATATACACATGTAGTTGTTTGGTGTTGTTCGGGGAGACAGATGTGAATACTCTTAATGCGTACACAGAAGGATCCAGACAATGGGCCTGGAAAGAGAGACAAAAAGAAGAGAAAAAATGCTGTATTTTTCACCAATATGGTCTGGCTGGTGTTATTTTATTGTTTGTTTTACAGTATTGTTGTTACTTTTGTTATTAGGTTGACAAGATAAGAGGGAAAAGTCCAATTAAGGGTGTAGCTTTCTCAGAGTGGAATCAAGACGACAGGGGCAGGCATCAAAAGAGCTTTGGTCCTGGCAGCTACTGTATGTATGTACGTTAGCTGAATATCAGGTTCAGGCAAAAGAAATTCAGGCAACCTATGCACCTATGCAAAATGCTCTTGAGTCTTGTCCAGACATAGCTTAACACTGTCAAATATCAGTGCTTCATAAATTCACTTTAAATGTTTTTATTTTTCTATGAATACCTGTTTAAATGTACATTTAGACCATTCTTCTTCTGTCTATTTTCTATCCTTGATTTTGATTCAATGCACATATGGGTCCAAGAACGTGTTGGAACATTTTTCCTCATTGTAATCTGTCTGATGTTGACTGTGTGAATGTGTGATTCTAGAATCTGTCTGATGTTGACTGTGTGAATGTGTGATTCTAGAATCTGTCTGATGTTGACTGTGTGAATGTGTGATTCTAGAATCTGTCTGATGTTGACTGTGTGAATGTGTGATTCTAGAATCTGTCTGATGTTGACTGTGTGAATGTGTGATTCTAGAATCTGTCTGATGTTGACTGTGTGAATGTGTGATTCTAGAATCTGTCTGATGTTGACTGTGTGAATGTGTGATTCTAGAATCTGTCTGATGTTGACTGTGTGAATGTGTGATTCTAGAATCTGTCTGATGTTGACTGTGTAAATGTGTGATTCTAGAATCTGTCTGATGTTGACTGTGTGAATGTGTCATTCTAGAATCTGTCTGATGTTGACTGTGTGAATGTGTGATTCTAGAATCTGTCTGATGTTGACTGTGTGAATGTGTGATTCTAGAATCTGTCTAATGTTGACTGTGTGACTGTGTGATTCTAGAATCTGTCTGATGTTGACTGTGTGTGAGTGAACTAAAGAAAGTATGAATTTAATTTGTCTAAAATGTAAAAATATAATTTTCTCTGTCAGACAAATGGACTAAAAGTGTGGTAAAGTGTTTTACTACTTCTTGTGTACATATAATTATGGAAACCAATAAATGTTGAAATGAAAAATGAAAAACTGATTGTGTCTTTCATGACTTATGGTCCCAGAGTAGCAAAGCATGGTAGTAGTTGTTGTATTTAAACCCCAGTAGTTGTAGTCAGTTCATAGTTTAAAATGATCTGAAGTACACTTTATATGAACAGACGTGGAAATAGAAGGGAGAAACTACATTTGGTAACCATTTAGTGTAGCTGACTAATGAAGTGTTGTAATGGTTTAAAAATGCATCCATTATACTACAGCAGTAGCTATGCACTGAGAATCATACAACTGTCTAACACTAGAAGAACACTGAGTGTTTAAAACGAATACATATGAAGTATAAAGTATATTATACTTACTATAACTCACATACCGGCATTCATCTGAACAATACGTAATGCCACAAGTCAGCAGGATTTTACACCCAGTGGAAATGTAGTGAAAAGCTGGGCTCTAAGTAGGTGGGTATTAAGACTTTCTACTATACTTGACTTATTCTGGCTGTGTAGCACTTATGTGAGTCCCTGAGTGTACGTGTCACTATGAAACATCCAGAAAGACATTCATTTATATTCTGTATGGGTTCTGTATTTTTTTTTACAGGATGATCAAAAACATGTACACAAATAAGATTTGTTGATAAAAAAATAGTGCAATATCGAAACAATAACAATAACAACAACAAAAACAACAAAAACAACAACAATAACAACAACAACAATAACAACAACACGGACAACAATCACAACAACAACAACAATAACAACAACAACAACACTGGTCGGTGAGTGAGAATTAGAAATTCAGTATGACCTTGTTTTTCTTTTCTTTCAATGGTTCTGACAGTGTTTGCAACTTTGATAATATACAGAATGTCAACAGAGATATAGCAAGGTGTTTATACATTGCCCATCGGTACAGGTGTTTATCAACCTGACTTATCTGGGATAGCAAAGGTCAAAGGGACAGTTCAAACTCACACGCCACAGACGTGTCCCCCACTAGAACGTCTCCATTCATAGTCATAGAATTTGCTATCACTAGCTACAGATGTAGGGTCTTCATTTGATCACCCGGTGCAAACTTGTAGTTATTCAAGGTTTAAAAAGAGTTCTAAAGTTTGTAATTTCCACTTAAAAATGTCACACTTGATTTGCTGTAACTACAAAAATGCATTATCAACCCCTACAAAAATGTCCATTAATTATAATCCACACATTAATTCACATTTCCAGTTGCTGCAGGATTATTTTCCTGCTGTGAGAAATCTTTCCATGACATAGACTGACAAGGTGAATCCAGGTGAAAGACATGATCCCTTATTGATGTCACTTGTTAAATTCACTTCAATCAGTGTAGAAGAAGGGGAGGAGACTGGATTGTGCTTTGAGACAATTGAGACATGGATTGTGTATGTGTGCCATTCAGAGGGTGAATGGGCAAGACAAAAGATTTAAGTGCCTTTGAACGGGGTAGGTGCCAGGTGCACCCGTTTTTGTCAAGAACTACAACGCTGCTGGGTTTTTCACACTCAACAGTTTCCCGTGTGTGTCAAGAATGGGGGGGTCCACCCATTATGCCACCCATTATGCCAACCATAATGCCACCCATTATGTCACCCATAATGGCACCCATTATGCCACCCAGTATGCCACCCATTATGCCACCAATGACTAGAATGGGGAGACCCGTTCCATTCTATTTCTCAGGTGTCAGTTGTTCCTATTTTGTCCCCGTTCTGCATCTCCTCGGCCCGTCTCAGTCCAGCGGCTCTTTCTCTGGGAGGTCCTCCAGAAGTATAACAGTGTACTCTCCAGCGTGGACGTTTTCCCTTGGCCTCTCTTTAGACAGAAACCTCTCCATTTCCCGCTCCGCCTTCTCATCTCCTGAGCCCTTCTTCTCAGATGCCTGGGCCGGTGCATTCCACCTGCAAGATGATTTGACATGGTTTAATTCCATGGTTTGTAACTAAGTGACAACGTGTTTCAATCTCATGTAAATATTTTCCTGGATGGGTTTGAAAGTGGTGGATTTTACCTGTCTCTGGTACCTATGGCAACACAGATTACGACCAAGACCGCCACGCCCGCGACGAAGGCAACGATGATCAACCAACCTGGAGGAGGAGAGGAAGAAGACGAAGCAGACAGTGAGTGGAAGTGACCGTGTCTACTGGGTTCTCTAGTATGTTCACAAAACATTGTCTTCAAATTTAAACTGCAAAAAGGAGCAGAACGTTCCCTCATGTATCAGTAGCATATCTTGTTAGTTGGGCATGTATGATTCAGGAACTGACCTGATGTATATGAATCATGTTGTCTGGATGGGGTTGGTTTTACAGCAGCTGCATCATGAAGAACTGTGGAAATAGAGATAGATTAACTACAATTTACACTCAAAGAGATGTGTTCAGTACTAACAAAAAAGTTCTGTTCTCATTAGAGCAGGTATATAGACCTGCCAGAGAGCTGACTATTACGACAATGGACATGCCCTAGCCCACTCTGCTAACAGATACAATGGACATGCCCTAGCCCACTCTGCTAACAGATACAATGGACATGCCCTAGCCCACTCTGCTAACAGATACAATGGACATGCCCTAGCCCACTCTGCTAACAGATACAATGGACATGCCCTAGCCCACTCTGCTAACAGATACAATGGACATGCCCTAGCCCACTCTGCTAACAGATACAATGGACATGCCCTAGCCCACTCTGCTAACAGATACAATGGACATGCCCTAGCCCACTCTGCTAACAGATACAATGGACATGCCCTAGCCCACTCTGCTAACAGATACAATGGACATGCCCTAGCCCACTCTGCTAACAGATACAATGGGACGTATTCAGACTTGACAAGCCAATATCTTTGTGCAAGCCTTCCATTGACATCAATGAATGATTTACTCCGAAGTATGAGTAAAGTACAAGGATCTCAACTCTGAATGCCACACCCATTATGAACACAAGAACTTTGAAGGGACAGAATATTGGTACACTTCTCCTGGATAAACAGTACTGTACCTGTAGAGGTATCCACTGCCGGTTCCTCCCTTGGTAGAGCAAGCCTATTGGTGCCTTGAATTCTTGTCTCTGTTTCAATGAATGGCTTATCGACTAGGGAGTTGTATGTTTGGTCCTCCTCACCAGCAGGGGCTGCTACTGTGGTGCTACTCTGAGGCAGGAATCCCGACCCTGACCCTTCGATGTCTGAATTCATCCTGACTGTTGTAGGTGCGGCAGAACTGGTGGTTGAGGTGAAGGCCAGCTCTGTATTCATCTTTGCAGCCACGGCTTCCTCCAAGCCTGTCATACTGGTTAGGTTAGAACGAGGTGTATGGCTGGTCCCTGAACTTTGGCTTGGTCTGGAGGTGGTACTAAAGCTTGGATCAAGGCTAAGAGGTAACAGGTCTTCTTCTTCAAACTCTGAGATGGGACTATGGCTGGGGCTGGGATCCGGTACACGACTAGGGCTGGGGACAAAGTTTGGTCTGAATATATCGTCCTCCAACTCCTCTTTCTCTGTTGTGGTGCTAGCATCATGAGTTGGATGAGGACTGGGGCTGGGGTTAGGGTCAAGGATTGCGTTAACATCTTCCAAATCCATCGGAAAATCAGTGGTGGGGTTAAACTCTACTGTGGGGACAAACTCTGCTGTGGGGACAAACTCTGCAGTGGGGACAAACTCTACTGTGGGGACAAACTCTGCTGTGGGGACAAACTCTACTGTGGGGACAAACTCTTCTGTGGGGACAAACTCTGCTGTGGGGAAAAACTCTGTAGTGGGGACAAACTCTGCTATGGGGACAAACTCTGCTGTGGGGACAAACTCTGCTGTGGGGACAAACTCTACTGTGGGGACAAACTCTTCTGTGGGGACAAACTCTGCTGTGGGGACAAACTCTGCTGTGGGGCTTTCGGTATCCAGGATCACTTCATCTTCCTCTGATGAATCAGGTCTCTCACTTGGACTGGAATCATAGTCGTACTTTTCATAATTGTCCTCTGTGTTGCTTTGACTGGGGCGAGGAGTTGGACTGGGGCGAGGAGTTGGACTGGAGCGGAGGTTAAAGTTAGGTTTAAAGTTGGCGTCAAACAGCTCCCCTTCATCGTCTTGTCCCGAAGTGGGGTGTTTCATACTGCCCTCTGTAGTGCTGCCCTCTGTCTCATCTGTGCTGCCCTCCTCTGGGTCAAAGGTGGGCAGCTGGTCTTCCGGGTCAGATGTCACAGGGTCAGGGGTCACCAGATGATCTAGGTCCAGTGTTTCATCACTGCTGGATGTTCCATTGGTGGCATCCGGGGGACCCACTACAAGCTTCTTGAAGAACTTGAAAGTTACCCCAAGAAAATCCCCAGCAGCCAGAGCAGGAAGTTCTGTCGAGGCTGTGACAAAGAGAAGAAAAGACCTCACCTCAATGATTACCTACTAACGTCATGTCCTGACCTTTACAGTAGAGGAAAATTACTGAGCTTTGATGTCTTTGCATGACAAAGGAAGGCCTGGGAGTATCGTGGCCTTTCAGGCTCCTCCCTGGAGTACCTGTGTGAACCTGTCGTGCTCTGACTAACCATACAGGAAACATAACTATTAACTGGGATGACTAATCGTCTGCCTTTGTGTTTGACAGAGGCTGTTTCATCAAATCATTCGGTTTTATTGAACCGCAAAATCAACACACCCAAGTCTTTAAATAAACAATGTCTTGGCTTGTCTCTTTTCCCTGTTCTGTTGCCATAATTAGTCACCAGTGCTACTTCTAAAGAGTTTAGGATAGGCTTTGAAGAGGTGCCCAAATGTTATGCCCCAACAGAGGCATTCACGTGAATAAGGCGTGCATATATCTTATTCCTGCAAGAGGGCGTACTAGGGAGCCAACCAGGGATACACTCTAAGCAGTAAAGATGCCTGGAAGACCTTTTGGGTTGCCACACAGGCAAGACCTTTCCAGTTCAAAAAGGTGATTGGAACCCCACCAGAAGGGAGAGGGGGTACTAGGGAGCTAACCAGGGATACTGTTGCCCAATCCCAAACTTAACCACTTTCGTTAGGTATTTGTTGAATCCTCCGAAGGATCTTAACTGTTTCATTGAATGTTGAGTGTCATTAAATACTGTTTTCAAACAAAAGGAGAAGTAACTGCTCTTAACTTTGACATTGTTCTTAAAATTTTACATCAAATACATTATCCTGTGCGTCAAGCAATCTCAGGCCTCCATTTCTAACACACTTGTGAACAGTTTTACCAGTATGAGGTTTCTCCCTGTCCAGTAACAGTTTTACCTGTATGAGGTTTCTACCTGTCCAATAACAGTTTTACCTGTATGAGGTTTCTACCTGTCCAATAACAGTTTTACCTGTATGAGGTTTCTACCTGTCCAATAACAGTTTTACCAGTATGAGGTTTCTCCCTGTCCAGTAACAGTTTTACCTGTATGAGGTTTCTACCTGTCCAATAACAGTTTTACCTGTATAAGGTTTCTCCCTTCTCACCCAAGCTTGTATGAAACTCCCCAAAGCACTTTGGTTTCACAGAAATTCAGGATATACACATTAATGCACCTGCTGGAACAGCTCAGCAATTGCTACAAAGACTGCTGTGTGTCTGTCTACGTGGGGAGGGGGAGGGGGACTTAGGCACTGAACGTGTAAAGAACAGGTCCCCTGGTATTCACTGAGCTAGAGTACAGCTAGGTTTGAAACACGATGAGGCTCTCCGGTGAAGTAGAAAAGTGCAGACTCATCAGACGAGGATAGGATTACTTGAATTCCATAAGCCTGTGTTCAGATACAACAGGAGGTCTTAGACAGTGACCCATTTTACCTGGCTGCACAATCAATGGCCAGCTGGGGATGCCTTAATAACCCAGATTAATACACAACCAGTGATCAGCTGGGGATGCTTTAATAACCCACATTAATACACAACCAGTGATCAGCTGGGGATGCTTTAATAACCCAGATTAATACACAACCAGTGATCAGCTGGGGATGCTTTAATAACCCAGATTAATACACAACCAGTGATCAGCTGGGGATGCTTTAATAACCCAGATTAATACACAACCAGTGATCAGCTGGGGATGCCTTAATAACCCAGATTAATACACAACCAGTGATCAGCTGGGGATGCTTTAATAACCCAGATTAATACACAACCAGTGATCAGCTGGGGATGCTTTAATAACCCAGATTAATACACAACCAATGGCCAGCGGGTGATGCTTTAATAACCCAGATTAATGTCTCCTCAAATCCAGTTTTACAAAATACAGTCAGGTCCATAATTATTGACATCCTTGATAAAGATGACCAAAAAAGACTGTATAAAATAAATAATATAAATACTGAGCTATATTGTATGCTCCCAAATGTTTTTGAATTCTATTATTTTATACTAATACAATGACTCAGAGAAAGATATTTTGTTCAAGAAAGTAAAAAATATATATACTGCACTGAATTAAATTGGACTGTACTGTACCATGCTGAATTAAACTCCATTGGACTGTACTGTACCATGCTGAATTAAACTCCATTGGACTGTACTGTACTCTGCTGAATTAAACTCCATTGGACTGTACTGTACCATGCTGAATTAAACTCCATTGGACTGTACTGTACTCTGCTGAATTAAACTCCATTGGACTGTACTGTACCATGCTGAATTAAACTCCATTGGACTGTACTGTACTCTGCTGAATTAAACTCCATTGGACTGTACTGTACCATGCTGAATTAAACTCCATTGGACTGTACTGTACTCTGCTGAATTAAACTCCATTGGACTGTACTGTACTCTGCTGAATTAAACTCCATTGGACTGTACTGTACTCTGCTGAATTAAACTCCATTGGACTGTACTCTACTGTGCTGTCCAAACTTGTGAAACATAGATGTCTTTTCAACGTCTGGAAAATAAGGCTTCTAGGTGTCTTTTCAACGTAATTTAGCTTACTGGGTATGTTGTTACAATGGGGATGGTTGTCAGACTGTGACAAGCTACACCAACAATAGTATCCGATCTTGTTTAATGTGAACACAATTTCTCATGCATTTTTACATTTGGATGGCCATGGGAATTGAACCCACAACCCCTGGCGTTGCAAGCACCATATGCTACCAACTGAGCCAAAGAGCAGAGTTTCACTCATTTGTTTCCTGGGACAGTAATACATTGTTACTCACCAGGAACAGGGTCGGACTGAACAGGTGCCAGAAGTCCCAAAATGACCCCAAGCAGTAGAGTCCACATCCTGAGATCAGAGATAGGCATGGACGGAGAGATGAGAGAATGTGTACCGCTGTGCTCTGTGCTTCTGTTCCCAAGAGGCTTGTTTTCCAAGGACTATCTGTGGGATGACTGAAGTGGTTTGAAGGGTGTAGCTCAACTTTTTATACTGAGATGCGAGTCACATCAGGGCATCATTGATGGCTAGTGACAGTCGATTGGTTGGTGGAGGTGGGCAAGAACACAGAACACACCCTCTCTTTCAAAAACTCTCCCTCTCTGGCTTTCTCCCTCTCTCTCTCTCTTTCTTACACACACACACACACACACACACACACACACACACACACACACACACACACACACACACACACACACACACACACACACACACACACACACACACACACACACACACACACACACACACACACACACACACACACACACACACACACACACACACATGCACTCTCTCTCTGTCTCTCTCTTTAACTATCCATATCTCCCTTTCTCACATTACCAATAGGAAACTTAATACATTTTTTTATCCAACCATATTAATCATGACCAAATATTTAGGAAGAGGTTGTCATTTCATGGAGTCTGTGAAGGACGACACCACACGGGAAAAGTGGTAAGCAAGTTAGATCCCAAAAAAACAGATTTTCACCAAGTCAAGTGAATGTGTTAATATGTTTCATGATGCTTGTATCTCAACCAAAGTAGATAGTTTTAAGATTGCTTTACAGATGTAGGATCTTCATTTGATCCCCCTGTTTCAGGAGAACTTCGGGGACATTTAAGATGTGTATTGTATTTGAGGTTTAAAAAGGCTTCTGAAGTTTGTGATTTAAACTTGTACATTTCAGACTTGATTTCCCCTTACAAAAAAATTATCAACAGCTGCAAAAATGTCCAATAATTATAATTCACATAATATTTCACTTTTTCTGTTGCAGCACGATTATTTACCTGCTGTAGAAAACTGGCTCAAATATGAGGTCCTAAACCTAGCAGGAAAGTGCATCCTTGTAGCTGTGTGGAGTAACATAGTCTATATGTTTGCCTCGGGGTAAGTTGAGCCAATAGCCACCACAACCCATACAAATGATGACTGTATTTTGTTGATTACATTTGGTCAGTTTTATGCATAATATGCATCGTATTTTTGCGATATGTCATGCATATGAACTCAAGATAGTGCATTTGTATTGTTACAGAGCAGACATCATCATGTCCCATGTATACAAACGTAAAACAAGCAGTGGTCTAGTTCCCCTTGACGTTGTTGAGAGAGGAAGTGAGCGAAGGGAAGAAGTCCTTTGGAACAGCAGCAAAGATAGAGTAGCAGAGGAACACGAGTTCATATCTGATGACATGGAGTCTCACAGATCCGTCTCATGGGCTTAGTCGCCTCAAACACAGAGAACTTGTCTATGAATTGGCACGTCAAAACAACATCCCTGTCCCTGACAACTGGTCAACAAATGGAAGGGGAAGTGATATTGAACAGAGAGAATCTATATCTGAATGTATGCATACATTTAAAATATACAATATACCACAACTCCATTCCATGAATGAAACTTTGACCTACCAGCACCATCACCCCCAATGTCACAGGATACCATTACTCACTTACCCCAAGGCAGCTCAATTTACTCTGTCCCTATGCTCAACCTACCCCATACCCGCCGTTATGCCAATAGACCAAGCTATGTTTTCAAAACTGTTATGTTTACATAAATTATGATTATTTGCAGGGATACACAACATCCTAAAATAAATGTACTGTAGATATCTTTGTAAGAAAGAAAGCTATATTTCACTTGACGTAGTGATGCTGAATGTAAAAAATGGCTCAACATGCCCCATTCTTCTCTTTAGTCACTGAGCTGCAGTACCTGATGGGAATAGAGGGTCTTTGGTGGCCATCAGGAAGTCAGGAGAACTCAGTAGAGCAGGTCTGGACAACTCCAGTCCTCAGGGCCTGATTGGGGTCACACTTTATCCCCAGTCCCTGCTAACACACCTGACTCCAATAATCAACTCATCTTGATCTTCAGTTAAAAATGCAATTAGTTTAAATCAGGTGTGTTTGCTAGGGATGGGGGAAAAGTGACACCATTCAGACCCCCGAGGACTGGAATTGCCCAGGCATGCAGTAGAGGGTCTTTGGTGGCCCAGTCAGGACCAACAGGAAGCCGGGATGACTCAGTAGCAGCACCTACGTAGAGAGGTGTGTTTCTCAGATGACTAAACATGTGTGGGCTGGGTAGTAGACACCTGTCCCGTCTCGTCCACCACACCCCCTCTGTCTTAAAGCAGAATTGTCATCACTTCCTGGTCTGAGTACTAAGGCCTTTGAAGCTTTAGACAGCCTGAGAGAAAATAAAAGGTACGGGCCTGCTCCTGCACGCAGACACCCCTCCCATGTGTAACGTGTTGCTTCCGTCTCTCTCCTTCCACCCAACCTGGGCTTTAACCAGGGACTCTCTGAACACATTGACAAAAGCATTGTTAACTATCTCTCTCCACAAAAGCCATGGGAAAACAACTACTTCAATGTCTCAGAGCAAGTGACGTCAATGATTGAAATGCTACAAGTGTGCACCGCTAACTAGCTAGTCATTTCACACCGGTTACACATGCATGGATGCTGAAGATACACACACACACACTAACACACACACACACACACACACACACACACACACACACACACACACACACACACACACACACACACACACACACACACACACACACACACACACACACACACACACACACACACACACACACACACACACACTGACAGACCTAGATGTAAGCATGTACACACACACACACACACACACACACACACACATACACACACACACACACACACACACACACACACACACACACACACACACACACTGACAGACCTAGATGTAAGCATGTACACACACACACACACACACACACACACACTGACAGACCTAGATGTAAGCATGTACACACACACACACACACACACACACACACACACACACACACACACACACACACACACACACACACACACACACACACACACACACACACACATGCCTGTGAGTACAGTATTTACAGTATTTACATATGCACACAGACAGACTCAATTGACCTAGTTTTCCAGTAGAACAAACCATGTATGACTACAATACATGTTTTTATTGCTTTTTCACCGAAAGAGATGTCCATACCATGGAAGGATGATGGGGAAAGAGATGTCCATAACATGGAAGGATGATGGGGAAAGAGGTTGTCCATACCATGGAAGGATGATGGTGAAAGAGATGTCCATACCATGGAAGGATGATGGGGAAAGAGATGTCCATACCATGGAAGGATGATGGGGAAAGAGATGTCTGTAACATGGACGGAGGATGTGGAAAGAGGTTGTCCATACCATGGAAGGATGATGGTGAAAGAGATGTCCATACCATGGAAGGATGATGGTGAAAGAGATGTCCATACCATGGAAGGATGATGGGGAAAGAGATGTCCATACCATGGAAGGATGATGGGGAAAGAGATGTCCATAACATGGAAGGATGATGGGGAAAGAGGTTGTCCATACCATGGAAGGATGATGGTGAAAGAGATGTCCATACCATGGAAGGATGATGGGGAAAGAGATGTCCATACCATGGAAGGATGATGGGGAAAGAGATGTCTGTAACATGGACGGAGGATGTGGAAAGAGGTTGTCCATACCATGGAAGGATGATGGTGAAAGAGATGTCCATACCATGGAAGGATGATGGTGAAAGAGATGTCCAGACCATGGAAGGATGATGGGGAAAGAGATGTCCATACCATGGAAGGATGATGGGGAAAGAGATGTCCATACCATGGAAGGATGATGGGGAAAGAGATGTCCATACCATGGACGGATGATGGGGAAAGAGATGTCCATACCATGGAAGGATGATGGGGAAAGAGATGTCCATACCATGGAAGGATGATGGGAAAAGAGATGTCTGTAACATGGAAGGATGATGGGGAAAGAGGTTGTCCATACCATGGACGGATGGTGGGGAAAGAGATGTCCATACCATGGAAGGATGATGGGGAAAGAGGTTGTCCATACCATGGAAGGATGGTGGGGAAAGAGATGTCCATACCATGGAAGGATGATGGGGAAAGAGATGTCCATACCATGGAAGGATGATGGGGAAAGAGGTTGTCCATACCATGGAAGGATGGTGGGGAAAGAGGCTGTCCATACCATGGACGGATGGTGGTGAAAGAGGTTGTCCATACCATGGAAGGATGGTGGGGAAAGAGATGTCCATACCATGGAAGGATGATGGGGAAAGAGGTTGTCCATACCATGGAAGGATGGTGGGGAAAGAGGCTGTCCATACCATGGACGGATGGTGGTGAAAGAGGTTGTCCATACCATGGAAGGATGGTGGGGAAAGAGATGTCCATACCATGGAAGGATGATGGGGAAAGAGGTTGTCCATACCATGGAAGGATGGTGGGGAAAGAGATGTCCATACCATGGAAGGATGATGGGGAAAGAGATGTCCATACCATGGAAGGATGATGGGGAAAGAGATGTCTGTAACAAGGACGGAGGATGTGGAAAGAGGTTGTCCATACCATGGAAGGATGATGGTGAAAGGATCATTAATCCTGTGGGGAATTTCCAAACATGCTTCATATTGACTGAAGTTTCCTGTATGTGGTTACTTGTGGCTACACTGTGCGTCTGTGTGTGTTCGTGCCAGATGACAAGTGAAACACTTCCACCACAGTGAGCAACACTAAAGGCTGATGGGTCGGGACCATGTAGAGCAGCACTAATAGAGAGATACAAGTGGTAGTGGATAAGGTTCAGCCACCACAGGTCTGTCTGGCAAGAACTGATCAGATGTCTTCAGATGTCTTCATTTTTTCAACTGTGCTGTGATGTTTCACAAAAGGTCTGACCCTTTCTATTCTCATAGTTTCTACAGATTGTAAATTAAAGATAAACATTGTTGCTAAAATAATTATTGAATCCATTTTCTTCTGACCGCGATCTCACTCTGAAGATAGGAGCGAGGTTCAGTGAGGTGCACAGGGAATGGTGGACTGTGATTGGCTGATACAAGTGGGGTCTTGTAGGTACCACTAATGAGAACAAGTACAACTAACTACTAGATTAGGGTTGATGTAACTGCCACATAAGAGCTGGCCATTTTAACACCTAGTATCACCATTCTATCACCATACTATCACCATAGTATCACCGTAGTATCACCGTAGTATCACCGTAGTATCACCGTAGTATCACCGTACTATCACCGTAGTATCACCGTAGTATCACCGTACTATCACCATAGTATCACCATAGTATCACCGTACTATCACCGTAGTATCACCGTAGTATCACCATGCTATCACCGTAGTATCACCGTAGTATCACCGTACTATCACCGTACTATCACCATAGTATCACCATACTATCACCATAGTATCACCGTAGTATCACCATAGTATCACCATAGTATCACCGTAGTATCACCATAGTATCACCGTAGTATCACTATAGTATCCCCATACTATCACCGTACTATCACCGTAGTATCACCGTAGTATCACCGTAGTATCACCATAGTATCACCATACTATCACCGTAGTATCACCATACTATCACCATAGTATCACCATACTATCACCGTAGTATCACCATAGTATCACCGTAGTATCACCATAGTATCACCGTAGTATCACCATAGTATCACCATAGTATCACCGTAGTATCACCATAGTATCACCGTAGTATCACCATAGTATCACCATAGTATCACCATAGTATCACCGTAGTATCACCGTAGTATCACCGTAGTATCACCATAGTATCACCATAGTATCACCGTAGTATCACCGTAGTATCACCGTAGTATCACCATAGTATCACCGTAGTATCACCATGCTATCACCATAGTATCACCGTAGTATCACCATAGTATCACTGTACTATCACTATAGTATCACTGCAGTATCACCATAGTATCACTGTAGTATCCCATAGTAACACCATAGTATCGCCATAGTATACATTAAGACTGTGTCTAAATCAGTCTTATCTGTTCCTTGTCAGTAAACTCAGCTTTGGTGAACGTGCCTGTTACCATGCCTTTAAATATCCACTCCCTAAGTGACGGCCTAAGCCTTCAGCATGCAACGATCCAATGCCTGTCACGTGTCCCCGGCACGTCTGTCAACACAAGGCATTTTATCCTGTCTGACGAGAACCTAGAAATCCCTATTGGCCTGGACTTACCCCTCCACTTTTCACCCCAGCCATCTATAGCCTACATCCCCATGATATCCTACACACTGTCAGTCCAAAAAACCACAAAGTAAAAGGCAGACTTGTGGAAAATGTTTCTTGATAACAAACATGGTCATCTGTCCATTATAATGTATCTAACGACGACTTTGGTGAAGTAAAGCTGTCCCAAGGAAACATCCCTCCCACTGGGATGGATGGGCCGTCAACAAGGTTGTAAACCAACATTATGTTAAAGGCCTAATGGTCATGTTTCAGGTTGCAGGAATAGATGCATGCAGGACTAGATGTTTGTTATGAAGAGTTCATGTCACAGCCACACTATCCACTCAAATGCTGATAGATACAGTAATATAACACTGCAGCCCGCCTGGTTTTCAACCATCCGAAGTTCTCTCATGTCACACCGCTCCTCCACACACTCCACTGGCTTCCAGTCGAAGCTCACATCCACTACAAGACTATGGTACTTATCTACGGAACAGCACTAGGAACTGCCACTTCAGGTTATGCTCAAACCCTACACCCTAACCCAAGCACTCCGTTCTGCCAGCTCAGGTCTCTTGAATGCACTTACTGTAAGTCGCTCTGGATAAGAGCATCTGCTAAATGACAACAAAATGATATAATAATATAATGCACTAGTATGCATCTACACTGTAATTAGACTGCAGCCTACAAACACCATGATGTAAATTGGTGACTCTAGTTGGGAAGAGAGAGACCACTTTTCATAACTAGACAAGAAAAAAATACCTGTCCTTGCCATAAATTTGGTTTAATTTATTTGGGCTCTGCTACCACCTAGTGCTTGTTAGGCATACTTGTGCAACACCCTCTCCAAGTAGAAGTTACCCAGATATAGGATATACTTGTACTAACAAAAATATGAACAAATAATAAAACACGTTTGATTTTGAATTGATAAGAATTGTTTCATCTTATTTTCGCCGATTATCAAAGATCTCTGCGATTATTCGATAATTGTCTTCAGGCACCATACAAGGCCACGTGCAAGAGATCTGGAGGTCCTTACTATATCCTGTCGCATTAATGACGACCCCCACTGCTTACAAACAAACACACAAAGGTATTTAAAACGAGATAAAACTGAATTGTTCCATGTAAACATGTGGCGAAATATTGTATTTAAACGATATGTTGTTTTAGATTTCGTTGAGGAGGAATAACGTCACGTGTGTTTGCATGTTAAAGTAGCACCTGTTAGTTAGCGAGCTAACGTTAACTGGCTATCTAGTTTGCTTTTTGGCCAGCCTGTTACAGTTGCGCTCTAGTGTATTGGCACCCTTGTACGTTTATTTTAAATAATTCAATACGTCTTCAAATATAAGTTACAATTAAAAAAAATATAAACGTGTTCACACGTGTACTGTGGTAAGTTGCAGGTATTTTTACAAGGTAAAAACAGCCATTGAAATAGTGTTGAAAGGAGAACAGGATATTCCGCTTCATTATAACGTTACCACTGTGAACATGGTGAAGGGGAAAGAACTCTCTGAGGATGTAAGGAATTTGATTATAACCAAACATGGACTTAAGCAAGGTTACAAGTCCATCTCCCGAGACCTTGGGATTGCTGTTTCCACAGTTCGTAATGTTATCAGGAAGCATGCTGTCCATGGCGTTGTAGTCAACCTCCCAGGACGTGGTCGCAAGAAGAATCTGGTTCCACCGGTTGAAAAAGCAGATCGTTCTGCATCTATCCAAAATAAAATGACATCTGTTTGTGATGCCACCAATGAAGACAAGGAAAATGGTTCCGAGTCGACGGAGTCTCAGGTATGTGCTTTAGAACGACTGCTAACAGTAGTAGGTTATCTAGCTAGGCTAACTAACACATTTAAAACAAGTCTTGCAATCTGAAATTGCAAACAAATAGCTAGCTAGATTCACACCTTAACGTGTAGGCTAGATAGTGAGTAGAGCAAGAATATAAGGACAATAGAAATAATGAGGGAAGTCAGAGGAAGATATTTTGGGAAGTCCAAAGCCAGAGAGCTAGAGAGAAACAACAGGGGGGACTTTAACAGGGAGAGAGAGAGAACACAAACAGCTCCAGTTTGAGACCCAGAAAGAGTGAGGAGAGGGAAATGGATGTGTCCACATCACAACATTCATAATTTGCACAAGTGCCTGAAGGTAAATGATGAGCCATTATGGTGTCTGGGTAATGTACTGTTTCCCCATCACCTTGTTTCAGGACAAGGAACATCCACGGGTTCTCATCCCAGAGTTATGTCGTCTTTTCTACCAACTCGGCTGGGTTACTGGGACAGGAGGAGGGCTAAGTTTGAGACGTGGGTAAGTGCTCTGGCTTTAATATTGTTGAATCATTTTTTTTTTACATTCAAAACCTCAATCATGACTTGGTCTTTAGTTAAACGTAGAGAGAAGGGGAGAGAGAGAATATATATATGCATGCAAGCTAATGAACATTCATCTCCCCATTTTGTTGCACCTAGAGATCAGATCTATATTGCCCCGTCTGGAGTGCAGAAGGAGAGACTACAGGTGAGCAGGGCTGGTGTTTTGTCTTCACATCATAGAGACAGGAGAGACTACAGGTGAGCAGGGCTGGTGTTTTGCCTTCATATCATAGAGACAGGAGAGACTACAGGTGAGCAGGGCTGGTGTTTTGTCTTCATATCATAGAGACAGGAGAGACTACAGGTGAGCAGGGCTGGTGTTTTGCCTTCATATCATAGAGACAGGAGAGACTACAGGTGAGCAGGGCTGGTGTTTTGTCTTCATATCATAGAGACAGGTGAGACTACAGGTGAGCAGGGCTGGTGTTTTGTCTTCACATCATAGAGACAGGAGAGACTACAGGTGAGCAGGGCTGGTGTTTTGTCTTCATATCATAGAGACAGGTGAGACTACAGGTGAGCAGGGCTGGTGTTTTGCCTTCATATCATAGAGACAGGAGAGACTACAGGTGAGCAGGGCTGGTGTTTTGTCTTCATATCATAGAGACAGGTGAGACTACAGGTGAGCAGGGCTGGTGTTTTGTCTTCATATCATAGAGACAGGAGATACTACAGGTGAGCAGGGCTGGTGTTTTGCCTTCATATCATAGAGACAGGTGAGACTACAGGTGAGCAGGGCTGGTGTTTTGTCTTCACATCATAGAGACAGGAGAGACTACAGGTGAGCAGGGCTGGTGTTTTGCCTTCATATCATAGAGACAGGAGAGACTACAGGTGAGCAGGGCTGGTGTTTTACCTTCATATCATAGAGACAGGAGAGACTACAGGTGAGCAGGGCTGGTGTTTTACCTTCATATCATAGAGACAGGAGAGACTACAGGTGAGCAGGGCTGGTGTTTTGTCTTCATATCATAGAGACAGGAGATACTACAGGTGAGCAGGGCTGGTGTTTTGTCTTCATATCATAGAGACAGGAGAGACTACAGGTGAGCAGGGCTGGTGTTTTACCTTCATATCATAGAGACAGGAGAGACTACAGGTGAGCAGGGCTGGTGTTTTGCCTTCATATCATAGAGACAGGAGATACTACAGGTGAGCAGGGCTGGTGTTTTGCCTTCATATCATAGAGACAGGAGAGACTACAGGTGAGCAGGGCTGGTGTTTTGCCTTCATATCATAGAGACATGTGAGACTACAGGTGAGCAGGGCTGGTGTTTTGTCTTCATATCATAGAGACAGGAGAGACTACAGGTGAGCAGGGCTGGTGTTTTGCCTTCATATCATAGAGACAGGAGAGACTACAGGTGAGCAGGGCTGGTGTTTTGCCTTCATATCATAGAGACAGGAGAGACTACAGGTGAGCAGGGCTGGTGTTTTGCCTTCATATCATAGAGACAGGTGAGACTACAGGTGAGCAGGGCTGGTGTTTTGTCTTCATATCTTAGAGACAGGTGAGACTACAGGTGAGCAGGGCTGGTGTTTTGCCTTCATATCATAGAGACAGGTGAGACTACAGGTGAGCAGGGCTGGTGTTTTGTCTTCATATCATAGAGACATGTGAGACTACAGGTGAGCAGGGCTGGTGTTTTGTCTTCATATCATAGAGACAGGTGAGCAGGGATGGTGTTTTGTCTTCATATCATAGAGACAGGTGAGACTACAGGTGAGCAGGGCTGGTGTTTTGCCTTCATATCATAGAGACAGGTGAGACTACAGGTGAGCAGGGCTGGTGTTTTGTCTTCATATCATAGAGACATGTGAGACTACAGGTGAGCAGGGCTGGTGTTTTGTCTTCATATCATAGAGACAGGTGAGCAGGGATGGTGTTTTGTCTTCATATCATAGAGACAGGAGAGACTACAGGTGAGCAGGGCTGGAGTTTTACCTTCATATCTTAGAGACAGGAGAGACTACAGGTGAGCAGGGCTGGTGTTTTGTCTTCATATCATAGAGACAGGAGAGACTACAGGTGAGCAGGGCTGGTGTTTTGCCTTCATATCATTGTAGAGCCAACCTGGAGTACTTAGTTTGCCAGTTTTCTGGAGATGTGTTTTTTGTGTGTTGCACCCTGTAGCCAGATGACATGTTTGTCTGTGATGTGGAAGAGAGAGACATCAGCTCCCCACCCCCCTGGAAGAAGCTGAAGAAGAGCCAGTGCACCCCTTTGTTCATGAATGCCTTCACTATGAGAGGTGAGCTCTCTGTTCATGAATGCTTTTACTATGAGAGGTGAGCTCTGTCTGTTCATGAATGCCTTCACTATGAGAGGTGAGCTCTCTGTTCATGAATGCCTTCACTATGAGAGGTGAGCTCTCTCTGTTCATGAATGCCTTCACTATGAGAGGTGAGCTCTGTCTGTTCATGAATACCTTCACTGAGAGGTGAGCTCTGTCTGTTCATGAATGCCTTCACTATGAGAGGTGAGCTCTCTCTGTTCATGAATGCCTTCACTATGAGAGGTGAGCTCTGTCTGTTCATGAATACCTTCACTGAGAGGTGAGCTCTGTCTGTTCATGAATGCCTTCACTATGAGAGGTGAGCTCTGTCTGTTCATGAATGCCTTCACTATGAGAGGTGAGCTCTCTCTGTTCATGAATGCCTTCACTATGAGAGGTGAGCTCTGTCTGTTCATGAATGCCTTCACTATGAGAGGTGAGCTCTCTCTGTTCATGAAGGCCTTCACTATGAGAGGTGAGCCCTCTGTTCATGAAGGCCTTCACTATGAGAGGTGAGCTCTCTCTGTTCATGAAGGCCTTCACTATGAGAGGTGAGCTCTCTGTTCATGAATGCCTTCACTATGAGAGGTGAGCCCTCTGTTCATGAATGCCTTCACTATGAGTGGTGAGCTCTCTGTTCATGAATGCCTTCACTATGAAAGGTGAGCTCTCTCTGTTCATGAAGGCCTTCACTATGAGAGGTGAGCTCTCTGTTCATGAATGCCTTCACTATGAGAGGTGAGCTCTCTCTGTTCATGAATGCCTTCACTATGAGAGGTGAGCTCTCTCTGTACATGAATGCCTTCACTATGAGAGGTGAGCTCTCTCTGTTCATGAATGCCTTCACTATGAGAGGTGAGCTCTCTCTGTTCATGAATGCCTTCACTATGAGAGGTGAGCTCTCTCTGTTCATGAATGCCTTCACTGAGAGGTGAGCTCTGTCTGTTCATGAATGCCTTCACTATGAGAGGTGAGCTCTCTCTTTTCATGAATGCCTTCACTATGAGAGGTGAGCTCTCTCTGTTCATGAATGCCTTCACTGAGAGGTGAGCTCTGTCTGTTCATGAATACCTTCACTGAGAGGTGAGCTCTGTCTGTTCATGAATGCCTTCACTATGAGAGGTGAGCTCTGTCTGTTCATGAATGCCTTCACTATGAGAGGTGAGCTCTGTCTGTTCATGAATGCCTTCACTATGAGAGGTGAGCTCTCTCTGTTCATGAATGCCTTCACTATGAGAGGTGAGCTCTCTGTTCATGAATGCCTTCACTATGAGAGGTGAGCTCTCTGTTCATGTTTGATGCACTATTAGAGGTGAGGTCTGTCTGTCTGACTACCTGGGAAAGAAACCCACCTTCACAACAACATGTTGTGCCCACAAAGTTGTCATAAGCGCAAGCTTCCTACTTTATGTTTCAGAGGAGCTGATGTCACTGCTTGATGGACTGTCGCTAGCTCATATATTTAGTTGCCCTATTTCAACAGCTTTGATGGATGGAATGAGACTGTAGGCCAACATGCTAACTGTCTCCCTGTTCCTCAGCGGCGCAGGCCGTCATCCACACCCACTCCAAGGCTGCCGTCATGGCAACTCTGTTTTATCCTGGCAAGGAGTTCCGCATAACTCACCAGGAGATGATAAAGGGAATCCGCAAGGGCACCTCCAGCACCAACTACAGGTGGGCACATGGCTAGAACACCTCCAGCACCAACTACAGGTGGGCACATGGCGAGGACACCTCCAGCACCAACTACAGGTGGGCACATGGCTAGAACACCTCCTGCACCAACTACAGGTGGGGCACATGGCGAGGACACCTCCTGCACCAACTACAGGTGGGGCACATGGCGAGGACACCTCCTGCACCAACTACAGGTGGGGCACATGGCTAGGACACCTCCAGCACCATCTACAGGTGGGCACATGGCTAGGACACCTCCAGCACCAACTACAGGTGGGCACATGGCAAGGGCACCTCCAGCACCAACTACAGGTGGGCACATGGCTAGGACACCTCCAGCACCAACTACAGGTGGGCACATGGCTAGGACACCTCCAGCACCAACTACAGGTGGGCACATGGCAAGGGCACCTCCAGCACCAACTACAGGTGGGCACATGGCTAAGGGCACCTCCAGCACCAACTACAGGTGGGCACATGGCGAGGGCACCTCCAGCACCAACTACAGGTGGGCACATGGCTAGGGCACCTCCAGCACCAACTACAGGTGGGCACATGGCTAGGGCACCTCCAGCACCAACTACAGGTGGGCACATGGCTAGAACACCTCCAGCACCAACTACAGGTGGGCACATGGCTAGAACACCTCCAGCACCAACTACAGGTGGGCACATGGCTAGAACTCCTCCAGCACCAACTACAGGTGGGCACATGGCGAGGGCACCTCCAGCACCAACTACAGGTGGGCACATGGCGAGGAGACACTTCCAGCACCAACTACAGGTGGGCAAGTGGCTAGCGTACCCCTCCAGCACCAACAGGCGGGTAAGTGGCTAGACGATCCCTCCTGCACCAACGACTGGCGGGTAAGTGACTAGACGACCCTCAAGCACCAACTACAGGTGGGCAAGTGGCTAGCGTACCCCTCCAGCACCAACAGGCGGGTAAGTGGCTAGACGACCCCTCCAGCACCAACGACTGGCGGGTAAGTGACTAGACGACCCTCAAGCACCAACGACTGGCGGGTAAGTGGCTAGACGACCCCTCCAGCACCAACGACTGGCGGGTAAGTGGCTAGACGACCCCTCCAGCACCAACGACTGGCGGGTAAGTGGCTAGACGACCCCTCCAGCACCAACGACTGGCGGGTAAGTGGCTAGACGACCCCTCCAGCACCAACGACTGGCGGGTAAGTGTCTAGACGACCCCTCCACCACCAACGACTGCTGTATAAGTGCTCAATGGGAAAGGGGATTTCCTAGTCAGTTGTCCAACTGAAATGTGTCTTCCGCATTTAACCCAACCCCTCTGAATCAGAGAGGGGCGGGGAGCTGCTTAATCGACATCCACGTCTTCGGTCCCGGGGAACACTGGGTTAACTGCCTTGCTCAGGGGCAGAACAACAGATTGTTACCTTGTCTGCTCGGGGATTCGATCCAGCAACCTTCCATTACTGGCCCAACGCTCTAATCACTAAGCTACCTGCCAATGTACTACAGTGTGAATGTCTGTACTGAAACAGTCTGGAGGGTTCTGCTAGCAATACCCAGACAGGTTATGGAGATGAATGTGGAAATCTGGACGTTACCTTGTAACTCCTGTCAAATTTGGCACATTTTCATCCAGGGGAAACTGACACTTGATTTAAGATAGTGGCCCTATGACTGTGCATTCTGCTCATACACGTGTGTGTAGATATGATGAAATGCTGGTGGTCCCCATCATTGAGAACACCCCGGAGGAGCGGGACCTGAAGGAGCGCATGGCGCTGGCCATGGAGCAATACCCAGACTCCTGTGCGGTCCTCGTCCGGCGTCACGGCGTCTACGTGTGGGGGGAGTCCTGGGAGAAAGCAAAGACCATGTGAGTTAATAAATAATTATGAAGTAACACAATGTTTTATAGAAGTGATTAACTAAATAGGGTAAAAGTAATGTTTGTAGAAGTATTACTGTGTCGTTTAGACAGAATGTATCACTGTTTTAAATGCATCATTGGCGCTTTCTAGAGGTTTGTGTGGTAATGGATTATCCCTGTGTCTTGTTCCAGGTGTGAATGTTATGACTACCTATTTGACATCGCCGTCCAAATGAAGCAGAGTGGAATGGACCCTTCAGCACCACCCATTGAAGAGAACCATTACTACGATGTCCAACAATCCCAATAAATGGAGGCAAACAATCATGGCCTAAAATTAACACTTGCCAAATGTGTATTTTCCTCCAGCCGTGTCGCCGGGTGTCAGGACCCACAGTGCTCCAAGTATTTCACTCGCATTTTGTGAATATAAAAAGTCAAGTTTGATCACATTTATAGTAACATATATGCTGCAGTAGCTGTTTTCAAAATATTTCTGCCATTTTTGTTTCATAGCTGGTAATATATAGCCTATTCCAGCCTGGCTGTGGGCTGTGCGCACGTGAAGAGCTGAGTGAAAGATGACATTTTTAGAAGCGCTGTGCACAGGCATAAAAGTTGGTCTAATTTACTTGAGAAGAAAGTCTACTGAAGTGAAACCTTGTCCTTGTGTTTCTTGGCTATTTACATCGTCGTTTTTGTAGCTTGTGAACAAAACTGACTGTCTGTTGTCAAATTGACTGGGCCTGAGCCACACACTAACCCATTGTGCTACAGCCACAGGCTTTATTTGACCAGATTTGCTGGCCTCAAAAATATGACATGTAGCTCCTTTTTAAAATTCTTTGTGGTGTAAGTTTAACTCATCTCTTTTTAAAGCTCAGCCTTTCCACAATAACGCCAGTTCTATTGGCCTGTCGTATTGACATGTTAACATGGGTGGCAAAGAAACATTTGAGCTGTTAAAGTTGACTATGTGGTCGTACTCTGACCAGACAGTCTGTATCACTACCATCTGAGGTATTACAAGATTGTTAAGTGTCTATTCTCTCTAGAGCGTTCAGTGTCATCTGAAAGAACAAGACCTATAGGGGCGGTTGGTGTGTCATATCGCACAAACGCCTGTCTGCACTTAGAGTTCAAATTTAGCGGGAGTCAACTAGGGTTATTGTCTTGCATACTGCAAATCAAACAACCTGACAGATGTGGATTGGTCACAGGCGAACAGATGTTCACATAATAAAGCAAAACATGAATCATGTCTGATCAATAAAGATGAGGGTTAAAGTGTGCAACCTTTTTTCCCCCAGTTGTATTATGAAATTTAAATGTGTGCCTGGATTGGTTAATACTTGCTCTGAGACAAAGAAAGTTACATAGAAGATAGTTGGTGCGGGAGTCTTCCATTTCAGCCCGGTCTCTTCCTGGATTTTGTCTTCCTTTATCTAATGGGTTCTACCAGTCATTGCCTGGTCGCTGTTCATGTTGTGCTGAGTTCTCCAACTCCAGGATTCTGATTCTGCCGTGTTCCATGGTGCTGAGTTCTCCAACTCCAGGATTCTGATTCTGCCGTGTTCCATGGTGCTGAGTTCTCCAACTCCAGGATTCTGATTCTGCCGTGTTCCATGGTGCTGAGTTCTCCAACTCCAGGATTCTGATTCTGCCGTGTTCCATGGTGCTGAGTTCTCCAACTCCAGGATTCTGATTCTGCCGTGTTCCATGGTGCTGAGTTCTCCAACTCCAGGATTCTGATTCTGCCGTGTTCCATGGTGCTGAGTTCTCCAACTCCAGGATTCTGATTCTGCCGTGTTCCATGGTGCTGAATCTCAGATCACTGCTGTGTCCTTGTTTAGATCTAGCATTCTATATGTTTTAAGTACTGGGATTTTATTAAGAGCGATTACTGAGGGTAACCAACCTCTGCTTGACTGTTCAGCATAGCAGGTTAAATGTTAGGTTCACCCGAATTAGAAGTGTTGATACCCTCTGATTTTTGTTGGAGAAAATCATATATTTGTCTTAGACAGTACCTTCAGAAAGTATTCATACCCTAGAAGTAGCAGGCAAGGTGATCCCATCTCACCTCTGCTGTTTTTGTCTAGGGAGACCCTGGTCCAGGCAATTGGACAATCCCAAAATTACACCAATATCTCAAATCTACGGCTCATAGCACATCATTATACGCCGACGATATCTTACTTTATCTAGACATTGTATCCTAATTCCTCCCAAGAGCTTTGAAGATCATAGACAAATTCAGCTCCATCTCAACTAAATAAATCTAACCAAATCTGTCCTACTGCCTCTCTCAACCCCGATGGAGGTCTCCATCTCTACCAATGGAATCCCAATTGTTTGCCCCTTCTGGCTATTGGAATTAAATCCATAATGACGTTTCAAAGTGTGTATAAAAATAAAACATTTTAATTGAAACTTTAACTAGGCAAGTCAGTTAAGAACAAATTCTTATTTACAATGACGGCCAAACCCGGACCACGCTGGGCCAGTTGTGCGATGCCCTATGGGACTCTCAATCATGGCTGGATGTGATACAGCATGGAATCGAACCAGGGACTGTAGTGATGCTTCTTGCACTGAAATGCATTGCCTTAGACCACTGCGCCACTCGGGAGCCATATATATATATAGCAAGGTAAGTGAGCCCGGATAAAAAATTAACAAACATACAAAGAGGGAAAGACCGAGGACTATCCGTATCAAACTTTAAATTGTATTTCCAGGCACAAGCATTTCACCCCATCATAAATTGGTTTAGACATGATTCTTCTGCCTGCTGGCTGAGTATAGAGATAAATATGGTGTCTCCTATTGCCCTGGACGAGGTGGTCTCCACTGATATATCCCTTAAACAATGTAAAATGGTGTCTCCTATTACCCTGGATTAGGTGGTCTCCACTGATATATCCCTTGAACAGTAAACTACACTTTGGTCCTATTATTGCTCACAATTTAAATTTGATGCAACATTTAAAAACATTGTTACTGGGAATCAAAATGCCATGTGATCTGGAGGGGGGCCTTTTGAATCCCCCTTCCTCAATGGTCCAAATGTGGAATCCGTACCCTTGCCGGAATCGTGGACAGTAATGGTTTGAGAACGTTCCAGGATTTGAAAGACATACTGTACACATTACCAGGCAAATCCTTTTTCTTTCTATATTTACAACGTAGGTCAGCAATGCTGGCCTAGAGTCCCTTGGGAAATCCAATTTGCAAACCATCCAATGATGGGATTTATAAATAAATTATCTGGGCTCCCAAAGAAAAGATCTCCCTTTTGGAAAGCTCTTATTCTGAGCTAGCCATTAAAGTATGGTACAGAGACCTAATTTAATCTGAACAACCTTTTAACTGGAACAGAATATGTAAAATATGATCTTGGCATCCCATAATCCGAACCATAAATTTATACACTTATACAGACTGTATTTGACACCAAGAAAAAGTTTTTTGATGAAATTGGCCAGAACTCCCAACTGTTCACTGTGTCCCCTAAATCAGGTAGGCACATTCCTCCATGTGATGTGGGACAGCCCTGCAGTTAAATGCTTTTGGGGCAAAGTGATTAAATTAATTTCGAAGGGCATAAATGTAAATATTCCAATGCTTTGCATCTGTTACTTAACGATGATAGCCCCTTGAATCAATTAATCAGAGACGATTACTGCTGGCTCTTAGATGGCAATCACCTGACTCCCAATTCGCCAAGGGCTACAGTTACTATTAGAAGTTACTACATTATAATTAGCGACAGCGAGAATAAATGGTGCAAGTCAGGGAACAATTGAGACCTGGACAAATATACTTGACTCTGTAAAGATCTCAGCTACAGCCCAACACATAGAAATAAACCATTCATAAAGCCCAACAAGCCTACAAACAACATATACAGTGCCATCAGGGCATTCATACCCCTTGACTTATTCCACATTTTATTGTTACAGCCTGAATTCAGAATGGATTAAATATATCTACACAAAATACTCCATAATGACAAAGTGAAAACATGTTTTTAGAAATCTTAGTACATTTATGTAAATGAAATCTGTGTTTCATTTTCAATAAATATTCACACCCCTGAGTCAATACTTTGTAGAAGCACCTTTGGTGGCGAATACAGCTTTGAGTCATCTTGGGGATGTCTGGATCAGCTTTGAGTCGTCTTGGGGATGTCTGGATCAGCTTTGCACATCTGGATTTGGGGATTTTCTCCCATTCTTCCTTGCAGATTTTCTCAAGCTCTGTTAAGTTAGATAGGGATCGGCGTTGAAGAGCAATCTTCAAGTTTTTCCACAGATTTTCCACAGATTTTCCATGGGATTCAAGTCTGGGCTTTGGCTGAACCACTCAAGGACGTTCACATTCTTGATCTGAAGCCATTCTAGCTTTGCTTTGGCTGTATGCTTGGGGTCATTGTCCTGTTGGAATGTAAATCTTCTCCCCAGTCTGAGGACATTTGCAATCTGAAGCAGGTTCTCATCAATGATTTGCTTGTATTTGGATCCATTCATTGTTCCCTCTATCCTTACCAGACTCCCTGTCCCTGCAGCTGGAAAGCATCCCCATAGCATGATGCTGCCACCACCATACTTCACGGTAGGGATGGGGTGATGAGCTGTGCTTGATTTTCTCCAGACACAGCGCTTTGCATTCAGGCCAAAGAGTCATTTTTGTTTGTTTTTGCTCTGAGTCTTTCACGTGTCTTTGTAAACTCCAGGCGTGCTGTCATGTGCCTTTTCTCAGGAGTGGCTTCCATCTGGCCACTCTCTGGGTAGTTCCATATTTTTTTTCCATTTACCAATGATGGAGACCACTGTGCTCTTGGAAACTTTCAACACTCTAGAAATGTTTTCTAAATTATGTCCAAACAATTGAATTGGCCACAGATGGACTCCAATCAAGTTGTAGTGACATCTCAAGGATAATCAAAGGAAATTGGGTGCACCTGAGCTCAATTTGGAGTGGCATATATTCCACATTTTGTTGTTACAGCCTGAAATCTACACACAATACCCCATAATGACAAAGTGAAAACATGGTTTTCAGATATTTTAGCAAATCTATTGAAAATGAAATACAGAAATATCTCATTTACATAAGTATTCACACCCCTGAGACAATACATGTTAGAACCACCTTAGGCAGCGATTACAGCACTCTAAGAGCATTGCACACCTGGATTGTACAATATTTGCAAGTTGGTTGTTCATCATTGCTAGTCAGCCGGTTTCAAGCCTTGACATAGATTTTCAAGCTGATTTAGTAAATCGGCCACTCAGTAATAGTCAATGTCGTCTTGGAAAGCAACTCCAGTGTATATTTGGCCTGGTGTTTTAGGTTAATGTCCTGCTGAAAGGTGAATTTGTCTCCCAGTGTCTGTTGAAAAGCAGACTGAAGCAGGTTTACTTTAAGGATTTTGCCAGTGTTTAGCTCCATTCCGTTTATTTTTATTTTAAAAAAACCTCCTTGTCCTTGCATACCCATAACATGATGCAGCCACCACTATGCTTGAAAATATGAAGAGAGGCACTCAGTGATGTGTTGGATTTGCTCCAAACATAACGCTTTGTATTCAGGACATAATTAATTTGCCAATTGTTTTGTCAGCTTTACTTTAGTTGCATGTTTTGGAATATTTTTTATATCTTCCTTCATTTCACTCTGTCATTCAGGTTAGCATTGTGGAGTAACTACAATGTTGTTGATCCATCCTCAGTTTTCTCCTAACACAGCCATTAAACTCTGTAACTGTTTTAAAGTCACCATTGGCATCTTTGTGAAATCCCTGAGAGGTTTCCTTCCTCTCCGGTAACTGAGTTAGGAAGGACGCATGTATCTTTGTAGTGACTGGGTGTATTGATACACCGTCCAAAGTGTAATTAATAACTTCACCGTGCTCAAAGGGATATTCAATGTCTGTTTTTTTGTTGTTGTTGTTGACCAATCTACCAATAGGTACCCTTCTTTACTAGGCATTGGAAAACCTCACTGGTCTTTGTGGTTGAATCTGTGTTTGAAATTCACTGAGCGACCTTACAGATAATTGTATGTGAGCGGTACAGAGATGAGGTAGTTATTTTAAAATCTGGTTAAGTGTGCCTTGCTGGTTAAGTGTGCCTTGAATTCTAATAAATCACTGACAGTGTCACCAGCAAAGCACCACCACACCATGAAGGCCTGATTCACGCAGTCTCCTCTGAACAGTTGATGTGGAGATGTATCTGTAACTTGAACTCTGTGAAACATTTATTTAGGCTACAATCTGAGGTGCTGTTAACTCTAATGAACATATCTTCTGCAGCAGAGGTAACTCTGGATCTTCCTTTGCTGTGGCGGTCTTCATGAGAGCCAGTTTCATCATAGCGATTGATGGTTTCTGCGAGTGCACTTGAAGAAACTTTCAAAGTTCTTGAAATGTTCCATTGACTGACGTTGATGTCTTAAAGTAATGATGGACTGTCGTTTCTCTTTGTTTATTTGAGCTGTTCTTGCCATAATATGAACTTCGTCTTTTTCCAAATAGTGCTACCTTCTGTATACCAACCGTACCTTGTCACAACACAGCTGATTGGCTCAAACGCATTAATTGAAATGCATTCCAGGTGACTACCTCATGAAGGTGGTTGAGAGAATTCCAAAAGTGTGCAAAGCTGTCATCAAGGCAAACGGTGGCTACTTTGAAGAATCTCAAATATATAATATATTTTGCTTTGTTTAACACTTTTTTGGTTACTACATGATTCCATGTGTGTTATTTCATAGTTTCGATGTCTCTACTATCATTCTACAATGTAGAAAATAGTATAAATAAATAAAAACACTTGAATGGGTAGGTGTGTCCAAACTTTTGACTGGTGCTGTATATCAGACCAGGTTTTGTTCTACAGTAAGTAGGGATGTAGAATGTGTCTAAATTGACAATGAGATAAAGTACAACCTTGATATTCTTCTGAGGATATGCCTCTGCCAGCCTGGAACCATTATTTATTTAGACTAGAGAGAATCTGGTTTCTCCTTTGCATTAGACTTTCAACACTAGCCTGATATGTTTTAGAAGTTAGTTTTAGTTTGCTCCACAGAACGTGTAGATCAGGACTGTTTTGATCTACGTTAACTGATCTCCTACCAGATCTCCCAGGTGATAAATGAAACATTACACGCGCGCCCGACACATAGGGCTGACTGTCAGTCAACCTCACAGCCAGTCGTCTCCTGAGGACACTCCCCTGTGTAGTGGCAACATGGACGTCCCAGCGCTCCTGCCGGCACTGCTTCCTTTCATTTCCATCATGGAATTCCACCCTGGCTGGCGTGTGCCACGCCGCCTCCAGTAACATCAGACAGACGGTGCCTGTGGATCCCACCTCTGTGGGCGCCGCCACTCTCCTGCTCTCATCCCTGTTCATCATCACACACCAGCGGGGAGTTCTTACAAGATGCTCCTCCATAAGCCCTACTGACTTCCCTAGTCTCGTCTGCTGTGTGTGCTGAAAATATACCACTGGATCCACAAGATCCCCTCTGTGTTGCTGTTAGAAATACAGATTGTGATGGGCAAGTCACTGCTTGAAAATTGTGAAGAAATTCCTGTTTTGACAATGTATTACACAAATGGATTTGTTAGCAATCCTCTTTTCAGATAAAAAAAAAAAATAATCTATACAGTATGTCTCAAACACGTATCACATTGAAACATGGAACTGTGGTCTACATCCATGAGTGATTGGAATTCGAGCTCCTGTGTTACTCAGGATGGTTGGTCGTCAGGGGGTTGAGAAGAGTCCATGTCCACTGCAAGACCTACTCCGTCTTGAAAGACCATGAACAGAGTTTGAGTGAAACAGTATATTTTTAGAATATGGAAAAGGCTGAATTGTTTGTCCGTCTTGGGCTAGCTCTTTGAACAGGTGTGTTACAGGAGCTGAATACATTGTGGATCACTTACAGGAGGGGGTAACCTCAGTTCAGTGTTTTGTGGATCACCTACAGGAGGGGGTAGCCTCAGGTTCAGTGTTTTGTGGATCACCTACAGGAGGGGGTAGCCTCAGGTTTTGTGTTTTGTGGATCACCTACAGGAGGGGGTAGCCTCAGGTTTTGTGTTTTGTGGATCACCTACAGGAGGGGGTAAGTTTTGTGCTTTACAAGAGTTGTGTTCAAAGAACTGAACTTAACTAATTGGGTTTGACTTTCATTTGTCATTCATGTGCATTTTCTTCCTGCTTAGGGTCCTGAGCTATACAGCCAACCAAATATTAGCTCACTGCGCAATTATCAGCAGCACACATAAAACATGCATCAGACAGTTTGAAGTCTGTGATGGAACTAAACCAAACCAAATATTAATCACACTTGGCAAAATTAGCAAGCGCAGGAATAATATGAATAATTAATGATTTTAGGATAATGGTTTTGCTGACAAACATACAACAACTATGTTTTCTTTGGCAATCATGTTTCTCTCAGACCTAGGAGCACAGGGAAGCAGTTACACGTGATATAAGATACTTCAACCTCTACAGAAAAGTACTTTCTCTGCCAGCTTTTCCCCAGTGTCATCAGCCTCCATCCTTCTCATAGACAAAAGAGAAAGGCTGGATAAATGCACTGACCAAATTAATATGCAGAGTAATCAGTATAGCCTCTAGCGGGGTGGGTACTGCCATATCAACAAAGTAAATCAAGCCCTCTCTTGATGAGCTGTCTGCATAGACCAGGGGTGTCAAACACATTTTCTCCACAGGAGCGCATTCGTTCTTCCCCGAGATCCGTTGGGCCGCATTTAAAATGTTATATTTCCTCGCCGTCAAATTTTGCACGAACATAAAATAAAAATGTATGCTCCCTGACTGTCTAGCTTTCGTTTCTATGACAGTTAGCCAGCTGGACAGAGTGAAGAGGCTATAAATATAGGTGTATTATAATTTATACAACATTTTCCTGAGGGAAAACTACTCAAACCACCCGCAGGCCGGATTGAATGAGCCTTGAGTTTGACACCTGGCATAGACTATCCCTTGGCTAATGATGAGCAGTCTGCATAGACCAACCCTTGGCTAATGATGAGCAGTCTGCATAGACTATCCCTTGGCTAATGATGAGCAGACTGCATAGACTATCCCTTGGCTAATGATGAGCAGACTGCATAGACTATCCCTTGGCTAATGATGAGCAGTCTGCATAGACTATCCCTTGGCTAATGATGAGCAGTCTGCATAGACTATCCCTTGGCTAATGATGAGCAGTCTGCATAGACTATCCCTTGGCTAATGATGAGCAGTCTGCATAGACTATCCCTTGGCTAATGATGAGCAGTCTGCATAGACTATCCCTTGGCTAATGATGAGCAGTCTGCATAGACTATCCCTTGGCTAATGATGAGCAGTCTGCATAGACTACCCCTTGGCTAATGATGAGCAGTCTGCATAGACTATCCCTTGGCTAATTATGATCAGTCTGCATAGACTATCCCTTGGCTAATTATGATCAGTCTGCATAGACTATCCCTTGGCTAATGATGATCAGTCTACATAGACTACCCCTTGGCCAGTGATGAGCAGACTGAATAGACATCAGAGTATTAGTAGATCCTTCTGTCTCTGCCCATATCGTCTGGTTGCTTCCGGCAATGTACCAACGCTCCAGCTGTTGCCTAGTTTACCTTGCTCCAAGGTCTGGGATATCTGAGACTTCTCCCCAGAGGAGACTACTGCCCAGAGGAGACTACTCCCCAGAGGAGACTACTGCCCAGAGGAGACTATCAATCAATCAATCAAATGTATTTATAAAGACCTTTTTACATCAGCCGATGTCACACAGTGCTGTACAAGAACCCAGCCTAAAAGCCCAAACAACAAGCAATGCAGATGTAGAAGCACGGTGGCTAGGAAAAACTCCCTAGAAAGGCCGGAACATAGGAAGAAACCTAGAGAGGAAACAGGCTCTGAGGGGTGGCCAGTCCTCTTCTGGCTGTGCCGGGTGGAGATTATAACAGAACATGGCCAAGATGTTCAAACATTCATAGATGAACAGCAGGGTCAGATAATAATAATCACAGTGGTTGTAGAGGGGTCAACAGGTCAGCACCTCAGAAGTAAATGTCAGTTGGATTTTCATAGCCGATCATTCAGAGTTAGAGACAGCTGGTGGGGTGGAGAGAGAGTCGAAAACAGCAGATCTGGGACAGGTAGCAAGTCCAGTGAACAGGTCAGGGTTCCATAGCCTCAGGCAGAACAGTTGAAACTTGGCAGCAGCATGACCAGGTGGACTTGGGACAGCAAGGAGTCATCAGGACAGGTAGTCCTGAGGCATGGTTCTAGGGCTTAGGTCCTCCGAGAGAAGAGGGAGAATTAGAGGGAGCATACCTAAATTCACATAGGACACAGGATTAGACAGGAGAAATACTGCAGATATAACAGACTAACCCTAGCCCCTCGACACAAACTATTGCAGCATACAAACTGGAGGCTGAGACAGGAGGGGTCGGGAGACACTGTGGCCCTGTCCGACGATATCCCCGGACAGGGCCAAACAGGCAGGATATAACCCCACCCACTTTGCCAAAGCATAGCCCCCACATCACCAGAGGGATATCTTCGACCACCAACCTACTACACTGAGACAAGGCTGAGTATTACCCACGAAGATCTCACCCACGGCACAAACCCGAGGGGGGCGCCAACCTGGACCGGAAGATCACGTCTGTGACTCAACCTACTCAAGTGACGCACCCCTTTAACTGCCCAGAGGGAACATTGTGTTGCTTCAGGACAGACTGCTGTGTTGGCCTTCCTATGCTGAATGGATGCTGTCTGTTGATTTGTTTAGTGTGTCTCTTAGTGGACCCAATGGCAGAGTCTGTCATAGTCTGATATAGTCTTTCATAGTCTGATATAGTCTGGCATAGTCTGTCATAGTCTGATATAGTACGTCATAGTCTGATATAGTATGTCATAGTCTGTCATAGTCTGATATAGTCTGTCATAGTCTGATATAGTCTGTCATAGTCTGATATAGTCTGTCATAGTCTGATATAGTCTGTCATAGTCTGATATAGTCTGTCATAGTCTGATATAGTCTGTCATAGTCTGGCATAGTCTGTCATAGTCTGATATAGTCTGTCATAGTCTGATATAGTATGTCATAGTCTGTCATAGTCTGATATAGTCTGTCATAGTCTGATATAGTATGTCATAGTCTGATATAGTCTGTCATAGTCTGATACGGTCTCTCATAGTCTGATATAGTCTGTCATAGTCTGGCATAGTCTGATATAGTATGTCATAGTCTGATATAGTGTCATAGTCTGATATAGTCTGTCATAGTCTGTCATAGTCTGATATAGTCTGACATAGTCTGATATAGTATGTCATAGTCTGATATAGTCTGTCATAGTCTGATATAGTCTGTCATAGTCTGATATAGTCTGTCATAGTCTGATATAGTATGTCATAGTCTGGCATAGTCTGATATAGTATGTCATAGTCTGTCATAGTCTGATACGGTCTCTCATAGTCTGATATAGTCTGTCATAGTCTGGCATAGTCTGATATAGTATGTCATAGTCTGATATAGTGTCATAGTCTGATATAGTCTGTCATAGTCTGTCATAGTCTGATATAGTCTGTCATAGTCTGATATAGTATGTCATAGTCTGATACGGTCTCTCATAGTCTGATATAGTATGTCATAGTCTGATATAGTCTGTCATAGTCTGATATAGTCTGTCGTAGTCTGATATAGTATGTCATAGTCTGATATAGTATGTCATAGTCTGATATAGTCTGTCATAGTCTGATACGGTCTCTCATAGTCTGATATAGTCTGTCATAGTCTGATATAGTATGTCATAGTCTGATATAGTCTGTCATAGTCTGATACGGTCTCTCATAGTCTGATATAGTATGTCATAGTCTGATATAGTCTGTCATAGTCTGATATAGTATGTCATAGTCTGATATAGTCTGTCATAGTCTGACATAGTCTGACATAGTCTGATATAGTCTGTCATAGTCTGATATAGTCTGGCATAGTCTAATATAGTATGTCATAGTCTGATATAGTCTGACATAGTCTGATATAGTCTGTCATAGTCTGATATAGTCTGGCAAAGTCTGATATAGTCTGTCATAGTCTGACATAGTCTGTCATAGTCTGATATAGTATGTCATGGTCTGGCATAGTCTGTCATAGTCTGGCATAGTCTGTCATAGTCTGATATAGTATGTCATAGTCTGGCATAGTCTGATACGGTCTCTCATAGTCTGATATAGTATGTCATAGTCTGATATAGTATGTCATAGTCTGATATAGTCTGTCATAGTCTGATATAGTCTGTCATAGTCTGATATAGTATGTCATAGTCTGATATACAGTGGGGAGAACAAGTATTTGATACACTGCCGATTTTGCAGGTTTTCCTACTTACAAAGCATGTAGAGGTCTGTAATTTTTATCATAGGTACACTTCAACTATGAGAGACGGAATCTAAAACAAAAATCCAGAAAATCACATTGTATGATTTTTAAGTAATTAATTTGCATTTTATTGCATGACATAAGTATTTGATACATCAGAAAAGCAGAACTTAATATTTGGTACAGAAACCTTTGTTTGCAATTACAGAGATCATACGTTTCCTGTAGTTCTTGACTAGGTTTGCACACACTGCAGCAGGGATTTTGGCCCACTCCTCCCTACAGATCTTCTCCAGATCCTTCAGGTTTCGGGGCTGTCGCTGGGCAATACGGACTTTCAGCTCCCTCCAAAGATTTTCTATTGGGTTCAGGTCTGGAGACTGGCTAGGCCACTCCAGGACCTTGAGATGCTTCTTACGGAGCCACTCCTTGGTTGCCATGGCTGTGTGCTTCGTGTCGTTGTCATGCTGGAAGACCCAGCCACGACCCATCTTCAATGCTCTTACTGAGGGAAGGAGGTTGTTGGCCAAGATCTCGCGATACATGGCCCCATCCATCCTCCCCTCAATACGGTGCAGTCGTCCTGTCCCCTTTGCAGAAAAGCATCCCCAAAGAATGATGTTTCCACCTCCATGCTTCACGGTTGGGATGGTGTTCTTGGGGTTGTACTCATACTTCTTCTTCCTCCAAACACGGCGAGTGGAGTTAGACCAAAAAGCTCAATTTTTGTCTCATCAGACCACATGACCTTCTCCCATTCCTCCTCTGGATCATCCAGATGGTCATTGGCAAACTTCAGACAGGCCTGGACATGCACTGGCTTAAGCAGGGGGACCTTGCGTGCGCTGCAGGATTTTAATCCATGACGGCGTAGTGTGTTACTAATGGTTTTCTTTGAGACTGTGGTCCCAGCTCTCTTCAGGTCATTGACCAGGTCCTGCCGTGTAGTTCTGGGCTGATGCCTCACCTTCCTCATGATCATTGATGCCCCACGAGGTGAAATCTTGCATGGAGCCCCAGACCGAGGGTGATTGACCGTCATCTTAAACTTCTTCCATTTTCTAATAATTGCGCCAACAGTTGTTTCCTTCTCACCAAGCTGTTTGCCTATTGTCCTGTAGCCCATCCCAGCCTTGTGCAGGTCTACAATTTTATCCCTGATGTCCTTACACAGCTCTCTGGTCTTGGCCATTGTGGAGAGGTTGGAATCTGTTTGATTGAGTGTGTGGACAGGTGTCTTTTATACAGGTAACGAGTTCAAACAGGTGCAGTTAATACAGGTAATGAGTGGAGAACAGGAGGGCTTCTTAAAGAAAAACTAACAGGTCTGTGAGAGCCGGAATTCTTACTGGTTGGTAGGTGATCAAATACTTATGTCATGCAATAAAATGCAAATTAATTATTTAAAAATCATACAATGTGATTTTCTAGATTTTTGTTTTAGATTCCGTCTCTCACAGTTGAAGTGTACCTATGATAAAAATTACAGACCTCTACATGCTTTGTAAGTAGGAAAACCTGCAAAATCGGCAGTGTATCAAATACTTGTTCTCCCCACTGTAGTATGTCATAGTCTGATACGGTCTCTCATAGTCTGATATAGTCTGACATAGTCTGATATAGTCTGTCATAGTCTGATATAGTCTGGCATAGTCTGATATAGTATGTCATAGTCTGATATAGTCTGACATAGTCTGATATAGTCTGTCATAGTCTGATATAGTCTGGCAAAGTCTGATATAGTCTGTCAAAGTCTGACATAGTCTGTCATAGTCTGATATAGTATGTCATGGTCTGGCATAGTCTGTCATAGTCTGGCATAGTCTGATATAGTCTGTCATAGTCTGATATAGTATGTCATAGTCTGGCATAGTCTGATATGGTCTCTCATAGTCTGATATAGTGTGTCATAGTCTGATATAGTCTGTCATAGTCTGATATAGTCTGTCATAGTCTGATATAGTATGTCATAGTCTGATATAGTCTGTCATAGTCTGATATAGTATGTCATAGTCTGATATAGTCTGGCATAGTCTGATATAGTATGTCATAGTCTGATATAGTCTGGCATAGTCTGGCATAGTCTGATATAGTCTGTCATAGTCTGACATAGTCTGTCATAGTCTGATATAGTATGTCATGGTCTGGCATAGTCTGTCATAGTCTGGCATAGTCTGATATAGTCTGTCATAGTCTGATATTGTCTGACATAGTCTGATACGGTCTCTCATAGTCTGTCATAGTCTGATATAGTCTGTCATAGTCTAATATAGTATGTCATAGTCTGATATAGTATGTCATAGTCTGTCATAGTCTGGCATAGTCTGATATAGTCTGTCATAGTCTGATATAGTCTGACATAGTCTGATACGGTCTCTCATAGTCTGTCATAGTCTGATATAGTCTGTCATAGTCTAATATAGTATGTCATAGTCTGATATAGTATGTCATAGTCTGATATAGTATGTCATAGTCTGATACGATCTCTCATAGTCTGATATAGTATGTCATAGTCTGATATAGTCTGTCATAGTCTGATATAGTCTGTCGTAGTCTGATATAGTATGTCATAGTCTGATATAGTATGTCATAGTCTGATATAGTCTGTCATAGTCTGATACGGTCTCTCATAGTCTGATATAGTCTGTCATAGTCTGATATAGTATGTCATAGTCTGATATAGTCTGTCATAGTCTGATACGGTCTCTCATAGTCTGATATAGTATGTCATAGTCTGATATAGTCTGTCATAGTCTGATATAGTATGTCATAGTCTGATATAGTCTGTCATAGTCTGACATAGTCTGACATAGTCTGATATAGTCTGTCATAGTCTGATATAGTCTGGCATAGTCTAATATAGTATGTCATAGTCTGATATAGTCTGACATAGTCTGATATAGTCTGTCATAGTCTGATATAGTCTGGCAAAGTCTGATATAGTCTGTCATAGTCTGACATAGTCTGTCGTAGTCTGATATAGTATGTCATAGTCTGATATAGTATGTCATAGTCTGATATAGTCTGTCATAGTCTGATATAGTCTGTCATAGTCTGATACGGTCTCTCATAGTCTGTCATAGTCTGATATAGTCTGTCATAGTCTGATATAGTCTGTCATAGTCTGATATAGTCTGTCATAGTCTGGCATAGTATGTCATAGTCTGATATAGTATGTCATAGTCTGATATAGTCTTTCATAGTCTGATATAGTATGTCATAGTCAGTCATAGTCAGTCATAGTCTGTCATAGTCTGATATAGCCTGTCATAGTCTGGCATAGTCATGTCATAGTCTTGGCATAGTCTTGGCATAGTCTTTCATAGCCTGACATAGTCTTGGCATAGTCTTTAATAGTCTTTCATAGTCTGGCATAGTCTTGTTATAGTCTTGTCGTAGTCTTGGCATAGTCTTGGTATAGTCTTGGCGCAGGCAGAGTCTGGCATAGTCTTGGCGCAAGCAGAGTCTGGCAGAGTCTTGGCGCAGGCAGAGTCAGGCAGAGTCAGGCAGAGTTTTGTCGTGGTCTTGGCGCAGGCAGAGTCAGGCAGAGTCTGGCAGAGTCTGACTGTCACGAGAATTTTGTTCTCGGTGTTCATAATACCCAATTGAATGAAGTACTCAGCCTGAAACCCAGAATGTGTAAGAAACTGGTTGAAATGAATCAGACGGAGGCCCAGCCACAACAGTCAGAACATGTATTTACGAGAGCGCTCTGCCTATCATTTCCTGTACATTGGTTTATATACCTCACATTTAGTCATAACTGTCCATCCTCCTCTAATACAATGACAATATAGTTCACAAGTCTTCTTCATTTCCTGTACATTGGTTTATATACCTCACATTTAGTCATAACTGTCCCTCCTCCTCTCATACAATGACAACATAGTTCACAAGTCTTCTTCATTTCCTGTACATTGGTTTATATACCTCACATTTAGACATAACTGTCCCTCCTCCTCTCAGAAACAATGACAATATAGTTCACAAGTCTTCTTCTCATGCATTGTCCGCCACCTGTTATACAATCTACTACAAGCCCAAGGTTTCTCCCGTCCCTGGGTGGGGAGACTTCCTTCCCTGTTATCAGTTCCACAGTGGTCACACGTTGTCTGCCACAGTTCCTTGCCTGCTAATCGTCCCTCTTTCTTATGGACAAACATTCTTCATCAGACAGGATATAATTCTGTTAGTTATAATTCTACGTTAAATGTATACATAATTTAGTCATTATTCATAAAAATCCCATAACACTGGCATAGTCTTGTCCTAATCTTGGCATAGTCTTGGCATAGTCTTTCATAGTCTGGCATAGTCTGGCCATAGTCTTGCCATAGTCTTGGCATAGTCTTGGCATAGTCTTGGCAGAGTCTTGGCAGAGTCTTGGCAGAGTCTGGCACAGTCTTGTCATTGTCTTGGCATAGTCTTGGCATAGTCTTGGCATAGTCTGGCAGAGTCTTGTCATAGTCTGGCAGAGTCTGGCATTGTCTTGACATAGTCTTGTCATAGTCTTGGCATAGTCTTGGCATAGTATTTTATAGTATTGTCATAGTCTTGTCATAGTCTGGCATAGTCTGGCATAGTCTTGTCATAGTCTTGTCATAGTCTGGCATAGTCTTGTCATAGTCTTGGCATAGTCTTGGCATAGTCTGGCATAGTTGTCATAGTCTTGGCATAATCTGTCATAGTCTGGTCATAGTCTGGTCATAGTCTTTCATTGTCTTGTCATATAATGGTATGATGTATCTACTGTATAGTAGGGTATGGTGTACCGTCTGTAAGGGCTGTTGTCCTCCTCTTCCTCAGATGAGGAGAGGAGAGAAGGATCAGTGGACCAATACGCAGCATTAGGGAAATATGCCATCTCTTTATTTGACACGACGGCACACGAAAACAAAACACTTACAAAATTACAAAACAAGAAAACGACGTAGACGAAAACCTGAACATGAACTTACATAACTAAAACGTAAAACTCACGGACAGGAACAGACTACATCAAAACGAACGAACAACCAAACAGTCCCGTATGGTACATACATCGACGACACAGGAGACAATCACCCACAAACAAACAGTGAGAACACCCTACCTAAATATGACTCTTAATTAGAGGAAAACGCAAAACACCTGCCTCTAATTAAGAGCCATACCAGGCAACCAAAACCAACATAGAAACAGAAAACATAGACTGCCCACCCAAAACTCACGCCCTGACCATATACACATACAAAAACAACATAAAACAGGTCAGGAACGTTACAGAACCCCCCCCCTCAAGGTGCGAACGCCGGGCGCACCAGCACAAAGTCCAGGGGAGGGTCTGGGTGGGCAGTTGACCATGGTGGTGGCTCAGGCTCTGGACGCTGTCCCCACACCACCATAGTCACTCCCCGCTTCTGTCTTCCCCTCCCAATGACCACCCTCAAACTAACATCCCCTAAATGAACAGCCAACACCGGGATAAGGGGCAGCACCGGGAGAAGGGGCAGCACCGGGACAAGGGGCAGCACCGGGACAAGGGGCAGCACCGGGACAAGGGGCAGCACCGGGACAAGGGGCAGCACCGGGATAAGGGGCAGCACCGGGATAAGGGGCAGCACCGGGATAAGGGGCAGCACCGGGACAAGGGGCAGCACCGGGACAAGGGGCAGCACCGGGACAAGGGGCAGCACCGGGATAAGGGGCAGCACCGGGATAAGGGGCAGCACCGGGATAAGGGGCAGCACCGGGACAAGGGGCAGCACCGGGATAAGGGGCGGCAGGTCCCGGCTGAGAGACTCTGGCAGATCCTGGCTGAGGGACTCTGGCAGGTCCTGGCTGAGGGACTCTGGCAGGTCCTGGCTGAGGGACTCTGGCAGGTCCTGGCTGAGGGACTCTGGCAGGTCCTGGCTGAGGGACTCTGGCAGGTCCTGGCTGAGGGACTCTGGCAGGTCCTGGCTGAGGGACTCTGGCAGGTCCTGGCTGAGGAACCCTGGCAGGTCCTGGCTGGACGGCTCTGGCAGGTCCTGGCTGGACGGCTCTGGCAGGTCCTGGCTGGACGGCTCTGGCAGGTCCTGGCTGGACGGCTCTGGCAGGTCCTGGCTGGACGGCTCTGGCAGGTCCTGGCTGGACGGCTCTGGCAGGTCCTGGCTGGACGGCTCTGGCAGGTCCTGGCTGGACGGCTCTGGCAGGTCCTGGCTGGACGGCTCTGGCAGGTCATGGCAGGACGGCTCTGGCAGGTCATAGCAGGACGGCTCTGGCTGGTCATGGCAGGACGGCTCTGGCTGGTCATGGCAGGACGGCTCTGGCTGGTCATGGCAGGACGGCTCTGTAGGGAGGAGAAGGAGAGACAGCCTGGTGCGTGGTCTAGGCACTGGCTGCGCTGGAGAGGAGGAAACAGCTGGAGAGAGAACCCGGAGAGACAGCCTGGTACGGGGGGCTGCCACCGGAGGACTGGTACATGGAGGTGGCACCGGGTATACCGGACCGTGAAGGAGGACACGTGCTCTTGAGCACCGAGCCTGCCCAACCTTACCAGGTTGAATGGTGCCCGTAGCCCTGCCAGTGCGGCGAGGTGGAATAGCCCGCACTGGGCTATACTGGCAAACCGGGGACACCATTCGTAAGGCTGGTGCCATGTATGCCGGCCCGAGGAGACGCACTGGTGGCCAGATGCGTTGGGCCGGCTTCATGACATCCAGCTCGATGCCCAACTTAGCCCTCCCAGTGCGGCAAGGTGGAATAGCCCGCACTGGGCTAAGCACGCGTACTGGGGACACCGTGCGCTTTACCGCATAACACGGTGTCTTACCAGTACGACGCCTTCTACCTCCACGGTAAGCACGGGGAGTTGGCTCAGGTATCCTACCCGGCTTTGCCACACTCCTCGTGTGCCCCCCCCAAGAAATTTTTGGGTCTGACTCACGGGCTCCCAACCGCGTCGCCGCGCTGCCTCCTCATACCAGCGCCTCTCAGCCTTCGCTGCTTCCAACTCCGCCTTGGGACGGCGATATTCCCCTGGCTGAGCCCAGGGTCCTCTACCGTCCAGGATCTCCTCCCAAGTCCAGAAGTCCTGGTTGCTCTGTTGAGCATTCCCTTGCCGCTTGGTCCTAGGTTGGTGGGTGATTCTGTAAGGGCTGTTGTCCTCCTCTTCCTCAGATGAGGAGAGGAGAGAAGGATCAGTGGACCAATACGCAGCATTAGGGAAATATGCCATCTCTTTATTTGACACGACGGCACACGAAAACAAAACACTTACAAAATTACAAAACAAGAAAACGACGTAGACGAAAACCTGAACATGAACTTACATAACTAAAACGTAAAACTCACGGACAGGAACAGACTACATCAAAACGAACGAACAACCAAACAGTCCCTTATGGTACATACATCGACGACACAGGAGACAATCACCCACAAACAAACAGTGAGAACACCCTACCTAAATATGACTCTTAATTAGAGGAAAACGCAAAACACCTGCCTCTAATTAAGAGCCATACCAGGCAACCAAAACCAACATAGAAACAGAAAACATAGACTGCCCACCCAAAACTCACGCCCTGACCATATACACATACAAAAACAACATAAAACAGGTCAGGAACGTTACACCGTCGTGGCCAAAAGTTTTGAGAATGACACAAATATTAATTTTCACAAAGTCTGCTGCTTCAGTTTGTAAGATGGCAATTTGCATATACTCCAGAATGTTATGAAGAGTGATCAGATGATCACAATTGCAAAGTCCCTCCTTGCCATGCAAATTAACTGAATCCCCAAAAAACATTTCCACTGCATTTCAGCCCTGCCACAAAATGAACAACTGATATCATGTCAGTGATTCTCTCGTTAACACAGGTGTGAGTGTTGACGAGGACAAGGCTGGAGATCACTCTGTCATACTGATTGAGTTCGAATAACAGACTGGAAGCTTCAAAAGGAGGGTGGTGCTTGGACTCATTGTTCCTCCTCTGTCAACCATGGTTACCTGCAAGGAAACACGTGCCGTCATCATTGCTTTGCACAAAAAGGGCTTCACAGGCAAGGATATTGCTGCCAGTAAGATTGCACCTAAATCAATCATTTATCGGATCATCAAGAACTTCAAGGAGAGCGGTTCAATTGTTGTGAAGACGGCTTTAGGGCGCCCAAGAAAGTGCATCGGGGATCGGGGCACCACCAGCACAGAGCTTGCTCAGGAATGGCAGCAGGCAGGTGTGAGTGTATCTGCACGCACAGTGAGGCGAAGACTTTTGGAGGATGACCTGGTGTCAAGAAGGGCAGCAAAGAAGCCACTTCTCTCCAGGAAAAACATCAGGGACAGACTGATATTCTGCAAAAGGTACAGGGATTGGACTGCTGAGGACTGGGGTAAAGTCATTTTCTCTGATGAATCCCCTTTCCGATTGTTTGGGACATCCGGAAAAAAGCTTGTCCGGAGAAGACAAGAGGAGCGCTACCATCATTCCTGTGTCATGCCAACAGTAAAGCATCCTGAGACCATTCATGTGTGGGGTTGCTTCTCAGCCAAGGGAGTGGGCTCACGCACAATTTTGTCTAAGAACACAGCCATGAAAAAGGAATGGTACCAACACATCCTCCGAGAGCAACTTCTCCCAACCATCCAGGAACAGTTATAGTAGGGTATGGTGTGTCTACTGTATAGTAGGGTATGGTGTGTCTACTGTATAGAAGGGTATGGTGTATCTACTGTATAGTAGGGTATGGTGTATGTACTGTAGAGTAGGGTATGGTGTATCTACTGTATAGTAGGGTATGGTGTATCTGCTGTATAGTAAGGTATGGTGTATCTGCTGTATAGTAGGGTATGGTGTATCTACTGTATAGTAGAGTATGGTGTATGTACTGTAGAGTAGGGTATGGTGTATCTACTGTATAGTAGGGTATGGTGTATCTGCTGTATAGTAGGGTATGGTGTATCTGCTGTATAGTAGGGTATGGTGTATCTGCTGTATAGAAGGGTATGGTGTATCTGCTGTATAGAAGGGTATGGTGTATCTACTGAATAGAAGGGTATGGTGTATCTACTGTATAGTAGGGTATGGTGTATCTACTGTATAGTAGGGTATGGTGTATCTACTGTATAGAAGGGTATGGTGTATCTACTGTATAGTAGGGTATGGTGTATCTACTGTATAGTAGGGTATGGTGTATCTGCTGTATAGTAGGGTATGGTGTATCTACTGTATAGTAGGGTATGGTGTATCTACTGTATAGTAGGGTATGGTGTATCTACTGTATAGAAGGGTATGGTGTATCTGCTGTATAGTAGGGTATGGTGTATGTACTGTAGAGTAGGGTGTGGTGTATCTGCTGTATAGTAGGGTATGGTGTATCTACTGTATAGTAGGGTATGGTGTATCTACTGTATAGAAGGGTATGGTGTATCTGCTGTATAGTAGGGTATGGTGTATCTGCTGTATAGTAGGGTATGGTGTATGTACTGTAGAGTAGGGTGTGGTGTATCTGCTGTATAGTAGGGTATGGTGTATCTACTGTATAGAAGGGTGTGGTGTATCTACTGTATAGTAGGGTATGGTGTATCTACTCTATAGTAGGGTATGGTGTATCTGCTGTATAGTAGGGTATGGTGTATCTACTGTATAGTAGGGTATGGTGTATCTGCTGTATAGTAGGGTATGGTGTATCTGCTGTATAGTAGGGTATGGTGTATCTGCTGTATAGTAGGGTATGGTGTATCTACTCTATAGTAGGGTATGGTGTATCTGCTGTATAGTAGGGTATGGTGTATCTACTGTATAGTAGGGTATGGTGTATCTACTGTATAGTAGGGTATGGTGTATCTGCTGTATAGTAGGGTATGGTGTATCTGCTGTATAGTAGGGTATGGTGTATCTGCTGTATAGTAGTTTATGGTGTATGTACTGTAGAGTAGGGTGTGGTGTATCTGCTGTATAGTAGGGTATGGTGTATCTGCTGTATAGTAGGGTATGGTGTATCTGCTGTATAGTAGGGTATGGTGTATCTGCTGTATAGTAGGGTATGGTGTATGTACTGTAGAGTAGGGTGTGGTGTATCTGCTGTATAGTAGGGTATGGTGTATCTGCTGTATAGTAGGGTATGGTGTATCTGCTGTATAGTAGGGTATGGTGTATGTACTCTATAGTAGGGTATGGTGTATCTGCTGTATAGTAGGGTATGGTGTCTCTCCTCTATAGTAGGGTATGGTGTATCTGCTGTATAGTAGGGTATGGTGTATGTACTGTAGAGTAGGGTGTGGTGTATCTGCTGTATAGTAGGGTATGGTGTATCTACTGTATAGAAGTGTGTGGTGTATCTACTGTATAGTAGGGTATGGTGTATCTGCTGTATAGTAGGGTATGGTGTATCTACTGTATAGTAGGGTATGGTGTATCTGCTGTATAGAAGGGTATGGTGTATCTGCTGTATAGTAGTGTATGGTGTATCTACTGTATAGTAGAGTATGGTGTATGTACTGTATAGTAGGGTATGGTGTATCTGCTGTATAGTAGGGTATGATGTATCTGCTGTATAGTAGGGTATGGTGTATCTGCTGTATAGTAGGGTATGGTGTATGTACTGTAGAGTAGGGTGTATCTGCTGTATAGTAGGGTATGGTGTATCTGCTGTATAGTAGGGTATGGTGTATCTACTGTATAGTAGGGTATGGTGTATCTGCTGTATAGTAGGGTATGGTGTGTCTACTGTATAGTAGGGTATGGTGTATCTGCTGTATAGTAGGGTATGCTGTATCTGCTGTATAGTAGGGTATGGTGTATCTACTGTATAGAAGGGTATGGTGTGTCTACTGTATAGTAGGGTATGGTGTATCTGCTGTATAGTAGGGTATGGTGTATCTACTGTATAGTAGGGTATGGTGTATCTACTGTATAGGAGGGTATGGTGTATCTACTGTATAGAAGGGTATGGTGTGTCTACTGTATAGTAGGGTATGGTGTATCTGCTGTATAGTAGGGTATGCTGTATCTGCTGTATAGTAGGGTATGGTGTATCTACTGTATAGAAGGGTATGGTGTATCTACTGTATAGTAGGGTATGGTGTATCTACTGTATAGTAGGGTATGGTGTATCTGCTGTATAGTAGGGTATGGTGTATCTACTGTATAGTAGGGTATGGTGTATCTGCTGTATAGTAGGGTATGGTGTATCTACTGTATAGTAGGGTATGGTGTATCTACTGTCTAGTAGGGTATGGTGTATCTACTGTATAGAAGGGTATGGTGTATCTGCTGTATAGTAGGGTATGGTGTATCTACTGTATAGTAGGGTATGGTGTGTCTACTGTATAGTAGGGTATGGTGTATCTACTGTATAGAAGGGTATGGTGTATCTACTGTATAGTAGGGTATGGTGTATCTACTGTATAGTAGGGTATGGTGTATCTACTGTATAGTAGGGTATGGTGTATCTACTGTATAGTAGGGTATGGTTTATCTGCTGTATAGTAGGGTATGGTGTATCTACTGTATAGTAGGGTATGGTGTATGTACTGTATAGTAGGGTATGGTGTATCTACTGTATAGTAGGGTATGGTGTGTCTACTGTATAGTAGGGTATGGTGTATCTGCTGTATAGTAGGGTATGGTGTATCTGCTGTATAGTAGGGTATGGTGTATCTGCTGTATAGTAGTTTATGGTGTATGTACTGTAGAGTAGGGTGTGGTGTATCTGCTGTATAGTAGGGTATGGTGTATCTGCTGTATAGTAGGGTATGGTGTATCTGCTGTATAGTAGGGTATGGTGTATCTGCTGTATAGTAGGGTATGGTGTATGTACTGTAGAGTAGGGTGTGGTGTATCTGCTGTATAGTAGGGTATGGTGTATCTGCTGTATAGTAGGGTATGGTGTATCTGCTGTATAGTAGGGTATGGTGTATGTACTCTATAGTAGGGTATGGTGTATCTGCTGTATAGTAGGGTATGGTGTATCTACTCTATAGTAGGGTATGGTGTATCTGCTGTATAGTAGGGTATGGTGTATGTACTGTAGAGTAGGGTGTGGTGTATCTACTGTATAGTAGGGTATGGTGTATCTACTGTATAGAAGGGTGTGGTGTATCTACTGTATAGTAGGGTATGGTGTATCTACTGTATAGAAGGGTATGGTGTATCTGCTGTATAGTAGGGTATGGTGTATCTGCTGTATAGTAGGGTATGGTGTATCTACTGTATAGTAGGGTATGGTGTATCTACTGTATAGTAGGGTATGGTGTATCTGTTGTATAGTAGGGTATGGTTTATCTGCTGTATAGTAGGGTATGGTGTATCTACTGTATAGTAGGGTATGGTGTATCTACTGTATAGTAGGGTATGGTGTATCTACTGTATAGAAGGGTGTGGTGTATCTACTGTATAGTAGGGTATGGTGTATCTACTGTATAGAAGGGTATGGTGTATCAACTGTATAGTAGGGTATGGTGTATCTGCTGTATAGAAGGGTATGGTGTATCTACTGTATAGTAGGGTATGGTGTATCTGCTGTATAGTAGGGTATGGTATATCTACTGTATAGTAGGGTATGGTGTATCTACTGTATAGTAGTTTATGGTATATCTACTGTATAGTAGGGTATGGTGTATCTGCTGTATAGTAGGGTATGGTGTATCTACTGTATAGTAGGGTATGGTGTATCTACTGTATAATAGGGTATGGTGTGTCTACTGTATAGAAGGGTATGGTATATCTACTGTATAGTAGGGTATGGTGTATCTACTGTATAGTAGGGTATGGTGTATCTACTGTATAGTGGGGTATGGTGTATCTGCTGTATAGTAGGGTATGGTGTATCTACTGTATAGAAGGGTATGGTGTATCTGCTGTATAGTAGGGTATGGTGTATCTACTGTATAGTAGGGTATGGTGTGTCTACTGTATAGTAGGGTATGGTGTGTCTACTGTATAGTAGGGTATGGTGTGTCTACTGTATAGAAGGGTATGGTATATCTACTGTATAGTAGGGTATGGTGTATCTACTGTATAGTAGGGTATGGTGTATCTACTGTATAGTGGGGTATGGTGTATCTACTCTATAGTAGGGTATGGTGTATCTACTGTATAGTAGGGTATGGTGTATCTGCTGTATAGTAGGGTATGGTGTATCTACTGTATAGTAGGGTATGGTGTGTCTACTGTATAGAAGGGTATGGTATATCTACTGTATAGTAGGGTATGGTGTATGTACTGTATAGTAGGGTATGGTGCATCTACTGTATAGTAGGGTGTGGTGTATCTACTGTATAGAAGGGTATGGTGTATGTACTGTATAGAAGGGTATGGTATATCTACTGTATAGTAGGGTATGGTGTATGTACTGTATAGTAGGGTATGGTGTATCTACTGTATAGTAGGGTGTGGTGTATCTACTGTATAGTAGGGTATGGTGTATGTACTGTATAGAAGGGTATGGTGTATCTACTGTATAGTAGGGTATGGTGTATCTACTGTATAGAAGGGTATGGTGTATCTACTGTATAGTAGGGTATGGTGTATCTACTGTATAATAGGGTATGGTGTATCTACTGTATAGTAGGGTGTGGTGTATCTACTGTATAGAAGGGTATGGTGTATCTACTGTATAGAAGGGTATGGTATATCTACTGTATAGTAGGGTATGGTGTATGTACTGTATAGTAGGGTATGGTGTATCTACTGTATAGTAGGGTGTGGTGTATCTACTGTATAGTAGGGTATGGTGTATGTACTGTATAGAAGGGTATGGTGTATCTACTGTATAGTAGGGTATGGTGTATCTACTGTATAGAAGGGTATGGTGTATCTACTGTATAGTAGGGTATGGTGTATCTACTGTATAGTAGGGTATGGTGTATCTACTGTATAGAAGGGTATGGTGTATCTACTGTATAGTAGGGTATGGTGTATCTACTGTATAGTGGGGTATGGTGTATCTACTCTATAGTAGGGTATGGTGTATCTACTGTATAGTAGGGTATGGTGTATCTGCTGTATAGTAGGGTATGGTGTATCTACTGTATAGTAGGGTATGGTGTATCTACTGTATAGTAGGGTATGGTGTATCTACTGTATAGAAGAGTATGGTGTATCTGCTGTATAGTAGGGTGTGGTGTATCTACTGTATAGAAGGGTATGGTGTATCTGCTGTATAGTAGGGTATGGTGTATCTGCTGTATAGTAGGGTGTGGTGTATCTGCTGTATAGAAGGGTATGGTGTATCTGCTGTATAGTAGGGTATGGTGTATCTACTGTATAGAATGGGTATGGTGTATCTGCTGTATAGTAGGGTATGGTGTATCTGCTGTATAGTAGGGTATGGTGTATCTACTGTATAGTAAGGTATGGTGTATCTGCTGTATAGTAGGGTATGGTGTATCTGCTGTATAGTAAGGTATGGTGTATCTGCTGTATAGTGGGGTATGGTGTATCTGCTGTATAGTAGGGTATGGTGTATCTACTGTATAGTAGGGTATGGTGTATCTACTGTATAGTAGGGTATGGTGTATCTACTGTATAGTAGGGTATGGTGTATCTGCTGTATAGTAGGGTATGGTGTATCTACTGTATAGGAGGGTATGGTGTATCTACTGTATAGTAGGGTATGGTGTATCTACTGTATAGTAGGGTATGGTGTATCTACTGTATAGACGGGTGTGGTGTATCTACTGTATAGTAGGGTATGGTGTATCTACTCTATAGTAGGGTATGGTGTGTCTACTGTATAGTAGGGTATGGTGTATCTACTGTATAGTAGGTTATGGTGTATCTGCTGTATAGTAGGGTATGGTGTATCTACTTTATAGAAGGGTATGGTGTATCTACTGTATAGTAGGGTATGGTGTATCTACTGTATAGTAGGGTATGGTGTATCTACTGTATAGTAGGGTATGGTGTATCTACTGTATAGAAGGGTATGTTGTATCTGCTGTATAGTAGGGTATGGTGTATCTACTGTATAGTAGGGTATGGTGTGTCTACTGTATAGTAGGGTATGGTGTATCTACTGTATAGTAGGGTATGGTGTATCTACTGTATAGTAGGGTATGGTGTATCTACTGTATAGTAGGGTATGGTGTGTCTACTGTATAGTAGGGTATGGTGTATCTACTGTATAGAAGGGTATGGTGTATCTACTGTATAGTAGGGTATGGTGTATCTACTCTATAGTAGGGTATGGTGTATCTACTGTATAGTAGGGTATGGTGTATCTGCTGTATAGTAGGGTATGGTGTATCTACTGTATAGTAGGGTATGGTGTATCTACTGTATAGTAGGGTATGGTGTATCTACTGTATAGAAGAGTATGGTGTATCTGCTGTATAGTAGGGTGTGGTGTATCTACTGTATAGAAGGGTATGGTGTATCTGCTGTATAGTAGGGTATGGTGTATCTGCTGTATAGTAGGGTGTGGTGTATCTGCTGTATAGAAGGGTATGGTGTATCTGCTGTATAGTAGGGTATGGTGTATCTACTGTATAGAATGGGTATGGTGTATCTGCTGTATAGTAGGGTATGGTGTATCTGCTGTATAGTAGGGTATGGTGTATCTACTGTATAGTAAGGTATGGTGTATCTGCTGTATAGTAGGGTATGGTGTATCTGCTGTATAGTAAGGTATGGTGTATCTGCTGTATAGTGGGGTATGGTGTATCTGCTGTATAGTAGGGTATGGTGTATCTACTGTATAGTAGGGTATGGTGTATCTACTGTATAGTAGGGTATGGTGTATCTACTGTATAGTAGGGTATGGTGTATCTGCTGTATAGTAGGGTATGGTGTATCTACTGTATAGGAGGGTATGGTGTATCTACTGTATAGTAGGGTATGGTGTATCTACTGTATAGTAGGGTATGGTGTATCTACTGTATAGACGGGTGTGGTGTATCTACTGTATAGTAGGGTATGGTGTATCTACTCTATAGTAGGGTATGGTGTGTCTACTGTATAGTAGGGTATGGTGTATCTACTGTATAGTAGGTTATGGTGTATCTGCTGTATAGTAGGGTATGGTGTATCTACGTTATAGAAGGGTATGGTGTATCTACTGTATAGTAGGGTATGGTGTATCTACTGTATAGTAGGGTATGGTGTATCTACTGTATAGTAGGGTATGGTGTATCTACTGTATAGAAGGGTATGTTGTATCTGCTGTATAGTAGGGTATGGTGTATCTACTGTATAGTAGGGTATGGTGTGTCTACTGTATAGTAGGGTATGGTGTATCTACTGTATAGTAGGGTATGGTGTATCTACTGTATAGTAGGGTATGGTGTATCTACTGTATAGTAGGGTATGGTGTGTCTACTGTATAGTAGGGTATGGTGTATCTACTGTATAGAAGGGTATGGTGTATCTACTGTATAGTAGGGTATGGTGTATCTACTGTATAGAAGGGTATGGTGTATCTACTGTATAGTAGGGTATGGTGTATCTACTGTATAGTAGGGTATGGTGTATCTACTGTATAGTAGGGTGTGGTGTATCTACTGTATAGAAGGGTATGGTGTATCTACTGTATAGAAGGGTATGGTATATCTACTGTATAGTAGGGTATGGTGTATGTACTGTATAGTAGGGTATGGTGTATCTACTGTATAGTAGGGTGTGGTGTATCTACTGTATAGTAGGGTATGGTGTATGTACTGTATAGAAGGTTATGGTGTATCTACTGTATAGTAGGGTATGGTGTATCTACTGTATAGTGGGGTATGGTGTATCTACTCTATAGTAGGGTATGGTGTATCTACTGTATAGTAGGGTATGGTGTATCTACTGTATAGTAGGGTATGGTGTATCTACTGTATAGTAGGGTATGGTGTGTCTACTGTATAGAAGGGTATGGTATATCTACTGTATAGTAGGGTATGGTGTATGTACTGTATAGTAGGGTATGGTGCATCTACTGTATAGTAGGGTGTGGTGTATCTACTGTATAGAAGGGTATGGTGTATGTACTGTATAGAAGGGTATGGTATATCTACTGTATAGTAGGGTATGGTGTATGTACTGTATAGTAGGGTATGGTGTATCTACTGTATAGTAGGGTGTGGTGTATCTACTGTATAGTAGGGTATGGTGTATGTACTGTATAGAAGGGTATGGTGTATCTACTGTATAGTAGGGTATGGTGTATCTACTGTATAGAAGGGTATGGTGTATCTACTGTATAGTAGGGTATGGTGTATCTACTGTATAATAGGGTATGGTGTATCTACTGTATAGTAGGGTGTGGTGTATCTACTGTATAGAAGGGTATGGTGTATCTACTGTATAGAAGGGTATGGTATATCTACTGTATAGTAGGGTATGGTGTATGTACTGTATAGTAGGGTATGGTATATCTACTGTATAGTATTGTGTGGTGTATCTACTGTATAGTAGGGTATGGTGTATGTACTGTATAGAAGGGTATGGTGTATCTACTGTATAGTAGGGTATGGTGTATCTACTGTATAGAAGGGTATGGTGTATCTACTGTATAGTAGGGTATGGTGTATCTACTGTATAGTAGGGTATGGTGTATCTACTGTATAGAAGGGTATGGTGTATCTACTGTATAGTAGGGTATGGTGTATCTACTGTATAGTGGGGTATGGTGTATCTACTCTATAGTAGGGTATGGTGTATCTACTGTATAGTAGGGTATGGTGTATCTGCTGTATAGTAGGGTATGGTGTATCTACTGTATAGTAGGGTATGGTGTATCTACTGTATAGTAGGGTGTGGTGTATCTACTGTATAGTAGGGTATGGTGTATGTACTGTATAGAAGGGTATGGTGTATCTACTGTATAGTAGGGTATGGTGTATCTACTGTATAGTGGGGTATGGTGTATCTACTCTATAGTAGGGTATGGTGTATCTACTGTATAGTAGGGTATGGTGTATCTGCTGTATAGTAGGGTATGGTGTATCTACTGTATAGTAGGGTATGGTGTGTCTACTGTATAGAAGGGTATGGTATATCTACTGTATAGTAGGGTATGGTGTATGTACTGTATAGTAGGGTATTGTGCATCTACTGTATAGTAGGGTGTGGTGTATCTACTGTATAGAAGGGTATGGTGTATGTACTGTATAGAAGGGTATGGTATATCTACTGTATAGTAGGGTATGGTGTATGTACTGTATAGTAGGGTATGGTGTATCTACTGTATAGTAGGGTGTGGTGTATCTACTGTATAGTAGGGTATGGTGTATGTACTGTATAGAAGGGTATGGTGTATCTACTGTATAGTAGGGTATGGTGTATCTACTGTATAGAAGGGTATGGTGTATCTACTGTATAGTAGGGTATGGTGTATCTACTGTATAATAGGGTATGGTGTATCTACTGTATAGTAGGGTGTGGTGTATCTACTGTATAGAAGGGTATGGTGTATCTACTGTATAGAAGGGTATGGTATATCTACTGTATAGTAGGGTATGGTGTATGTACTGTATAGTAGGGTATGGTGTATCTACTGTATAGTAGGGTGTGGTGTATCTACTGTATAGTAGGGGATATGGTGTATGTACTGTATAGAAGGGTATGGTGTATCTACTGTATAGTAGGGTATGGTGTATCTACTGTATAGAAGGGTATGGTGTATCTACTGTATAGTAGGGTATGGTGTATCTACTGTATAGTAGGGTATGGTGTATCTACTGTATAGAAGGGTATGGTGTATCTACTGTATAGTAGGGTATGGTGTATCTACTGTATAGTGGGGTATGGTGTATCTACTCTATAGTAGGGTATGGTGTATCTACTGTATAGTAGGGTATGGTGTATCTGCTGTATAGTAGGGTATGGTGTATCTACTGTATAGTAGGGTATGGTGTATCTACTGTATAGTAGGGTATGGTGTATCTACTGTATAGAAGAGTATGGTGTATCTGCTGTATAGTAGGGTGTGGTGTATCTACTGTATAGAAGGGTATGGTGTATCTGCTGTATAGTAGGGTATGGTGTATCTGCTGTATAGTAGGGTGTGGTGTATCTGCTGTATAGAAGGGTATGGTGTATCTGCTGTATAGTAGGGTATGGTGTATCTACTGTATAGAATGGGTATGGTGTATCTGCTGTATAGTAGGGTATGGTGTATCTGCTGTATAGTAGGGTATGGTGTATCTACTGTATAGTAAGGTATGGTGTATCTGCTGTATAGTAGGGTATGGTGTATCTGCTGTATAGTAAGGTATGGTGTATCTGCTGTATAGTGGGGTATGGTGTATCTGCTGTATAGTAGGGTATGGTGTATCTACTGTATAGTAGGGTATGGTGTATCTACTGTATAGTAGGGTGTGGTGTATCTACTGTATAGTAGGGTATGGTGTATGTACTGTATAGAAGGGTATGGTGTATCTACTGTATAGTAGGGTATGGTGTATCTACTGTATAGTGGGGTATGGTGTATCTACTCTATAGTAGGGTATGGTGTATCTACTGTATAGTAGGGTATGGTGTATCTGCTGTATAGTAGGGTATGGTGTATCTACTGTATAGTAGGGTATGGTGTGTCTACTGTATAGAAGGGTATGGTATATCTACTGTATAGTAGGGTATGGTGTATGTACTGTATAGTAGGGTATGGTGCATCTACTGTATAGTAGGGTGTGGTGTATCTACTGTATAGAAGGGTATGGTGTATGTACTGTATAGAAGGGTATGGTATATCTACTGTATAGTAGGGTATGGTGTATGTACTGTATAGTAGGGTATGGTGTATCTACTGTATAGTAGGGTGTGGTGTATCTACTGTATAGTAGGGTATGGTGTATGTACTGTATAGAAGGGTATGGTGTATCTACTGTATAGTAGGGTATGGTGTATCTACTGTATAGAAGGGTATGGTGTATCTACTGTATAGTAGGGTATGGTGTATCTACTGTATAATAGGGTATGGTGTATCTACTGTATAGTAGGGTGTGGTGTATCTACTGTATAGAAGGGTATGGTGTATCTACTGTATAGAAGGGTATGGTATATCTACTGTATAGTAGGGTATGGTGTATGTACTGTATAGTAGGGTATGGTGTATCTACTGTATAGTAGGGTGTGGTGTATCTACTGTATAGTAGGGTATGGTGTATGTACTGTATAGAAGGGTATGGTGTATCTACTGTATAGTAGGGTATGGTGTATCTACTGTATAGAAGGGTATGGTGTATCTACTGTATAGTAGGGTATGGTGTATCTACTGTATAGTAGGGTATGGTGTATCTACTGTATAGAAGGGTATGGTGTATCTACTGTATAGTAGGGTATGGTGTATCTACTGTATAGTGGGGTATGGTGTATCTACTCTATAGTAGGGTATGGTGTATCTACTGTATAGTAGGGTATGGTGTATCTGCTGTATAGTAGGGTATGGTGTATCTACTGTATAGTAGGGTATGGTGTATCTACTGTATAGTAGGGTATGGTGTATCTACTGTATAGAAGAGTATGGTGTATCTGCTGTATAGTAGGGTGTGGTGTATCTACTGTATAGAAGGGTATGGTGTATCTGCTGTATAGTAGGGTATGGTGTATCTGCTGTATAGTAGGGTGTGGTGTATCTGCTGTATAGAAGGGTATGGTGTATCTGCTGTATAGTAGGGTATGGTGTATCTACTGTATAGAATGGGTATGGTGTATCTGCTGTATAGTAGGGTATGGTGTATCTGCTGTATAGTAGGGTATGGTGTATCTACTGTATAGTAAGGTATGGTGTATCTGCTGTATAGTAGGGTATGGTGTATCTGCTGTATAGTAAGGTATGGTGTATCTGCTGTATAGTGGGGTATGGTGTATCTGCTGTATAGTAGGGTATGGTGTATCTACTGTATAGTAGGGTATGGTGTATCTACTGTATAGTAGGGTATGGTGTATCTACTGTATAGTAGGGTATGGTGTATCTGCTGTATAGTAGGGTATGGTGTATCTACTGTATAGTAGGGTATGGTGTATCTACTGTATAGTAGGGTATGGTGTATCTACTGTATAGTAGGGTATGGTGTATCTACTGTATAGACGGGTGTGGTGTATCTACTGTATAGTAGGGTATGGTGTATCTACTCTATAGTAGGGTATGGTGTGTCTACTGTATAGTAGGGTATGGTGTATCTACTGTATAGTAGGGTATGGTGTATCTGCTGTATAGTAGGGTATGGTGTATCTACTTTATAGAAGGGTATGGTGTATCTACTGTATAGTAGGGTATGGTGTATCTACTGTATAGTAGGGTATGGTGTATCTACTGTATAGTAGGGTATGGTGTATCTACTGTATAGAAGGGTATGTTGTATCTGCTGTATAGTAGGGTATGGTGTATCTACTGTATAGTAGGGTATGGTGTGTCTACTGTATAGTACGGTATGGTGTATCTACTGTATAGTAGGGTATGGTGTATCTACTGTATAGTAGGGTATGGTGTATCTACTGTATAGTAGGGTATGGTGTGTCTACTGTATAGTAGGGTATGGTGTATCTACTGTATAGAAGGGTATGGTGTATCTACTGTATAGTAGGGTATGGTGTATCTACTGTATAGAAGGGTATGGTGTATCTACTGTATAGTAGGGTATGGTGTATCTACTGTATAGTAGGGTATGGTGTATCTACTGTATAGTAGGCAGTGGTGTATCTACTGTATAGAAGGGTATGGTGTATCTACTGTATAGAAGGGTATGGTATATCTACTGTATAGTAGGGTATGGTGTATGTACTGTATAGTAGGGTATGGTGTATCTACTGTATAGTAGGGTGTGGTGTATCTACTGTATAGTAGGGTATGGTGTATGTACTGTATAGAAGGGTATGGTGTATCTACTGTATAGTAGGGTATGGTGTATCTACTGTATAGAAGGGTATGGTGTATCTACTGTATAGTAGGGTATGGTGTATCTACTGTATAGTAGGGTATGGTGTATCTACTGTATAGTAGGGTATGGTGTATCTACTGTATAGAAGGGTATGGTGTATCTACTGTATAGTAGGGTATGGTGTATCTACTGTATAGTGGGGTATGGTGTATCTACTCTATAGTAGGGTATGGTGTATCTACTGTATAGTAGGGTATGGTGTATCTACTGTATAGTAGGGTATGGTGTATCTACTGTATAGAAGGGTATGTTGTATCTGCTGTATAGTAGGGTATGGTGTATCTACTGTATAGTAGGGTATGGTGTGTCTACTGTATAGTACGGTATGGTGTATCTACTGTATAGTAGGGTATGGTGTATCTACTGTATAGTAGGGTATGGTGTATCTACTGTATAGTAGGGTATGGTGTGTCTACTGTATAGTAGGGTATGGTGTATCTACTGTATAGAAGGGTATGGTGTATCTACTGTATAGTAGGGTATGGTGTATCTACTGTATAGAAGGGTATGGTGTATCTACTGTATAGTAGGGTATGGTGTATCTACTGTATAGTAGGGTATGGTGTATCTACTGTATAGTAGGCAGTGGTGTATCTACTGTATAGAAGGGTATGGTGTATCTACTGTATAGAAGGGTATGGTATATCTACTGTATAGTAGGGTATGGTGTATGTACTGTATAGTAGGGTATGGTGTATCTACTGTATAGTAGGGTGTGGTGTATCTACTGTATAGTAGGGTATGGTGTATGTACTGTATAGAAGGGTATGGTGTATCTACTGTATAGTAGGGTATGGTGTATCTACTGTATAGAAGGGTATGGTGTATCTACTGTATAGTAGGGTATGGTGTATCTACTGTATAGTAGGGTATGGTGTATCTACTGTATAGTAGGGTATGGTGTATCTACTGTATAGAAGGGTATGGTGTATCTACTGTATAGTAGGGTATGGTGTATCTACTGTATAGTGGGGTATGGTGTATCTCCTCTATAGTAGGGTATGGTGTATCTACTGTATAGTAGGGTATGGTGTATCTGCTGTATAGTAGGGTATGGTGTATCTCCTGTATAGTAGGGTATGGTGTATCTACTGTATAGTAGGGTATGGTGTATCTACTGTATAGAAGGGTATGGTGTATCTGCTGTATAGTAGGGTGTGGTGTATCTACTGTATAGAAGGGTATGGTGTATCTGCTGTATAGTAGTGTATGGTGTATCTGCTGTATAGTAGGGTGTGGTGTATCTGCTGTATAGAAGGGTATGGTGTATCTGCTGTATAGTAGGGTATGGTGTATCTACTGTATAGAAGGGTATGGTGTATCTGCTGTATAGTAGGGTATGGTGTATCTGCTGTATAGTAGGGTATGGTGTATCTACTGTATAGTAAGGTATGGTGTATCTGCTGTATAGTAGGGTATGGTGTATCTGCTGTATAGTAAGGTATGGTGTATCTGCTGTATAGTAGGGTATGGTGTATCTGCTGTATAGTAGGGTATGGTGTATCTACTGTATAGTAGGGTATGGTGTATCTACTGTATAGTAGGGTATGGTGTATCTACTGTATAGTAGGGTATGGTGTATCTGCTGTATAGTAGGGTATGGTGTATCTACTGTATAGTAGGGTATGGTGTATCTACTGTATAGTAGGGTATGGTGTATCTACTGTATAGTAGGGTATGGTGTATCTACTGTATAGACGGTGTGGTGTATCTACTGTATAGTAGGGTATGGTGTATCTACTCTATAGTAGGGTATGGTGTGTCTACTGTATAGTAGGGTATGGTGTATCTGCTGTATAGTAGGGTATGGTGTATCTACTTTATAGAAGGGTATGGTGTATCTACTGTATAGTAGGGTATGGTGTATCTACTGTATAGTAGGGTATGGTGTATCTACTGTATAGTAGGGTATGGTGTATCTACTGTATAGAAGGGTATGGTGTATCTGCTGTATAGTAGGGTATGGTGTATCTACTGTATAGTAGGGTATGGTGTGTCTACTGTATAGTAGGGTATGGTGTATCTACTGTATAGTAGGGTATGGTGTATCTACTGTATAGTAGGGTATGGTGTATCTACTGTATAGTGGGGTATGGTGTATCTACTCTATAGTAGGGTATGGTGTATCTACTGTATAGTAGGGTATGGTGTATCTGCTGTATAGTAGGGTATGGTGTATCTACTGTATAGAAGGGTATGGTGTATCTGCTGTATAGTAGGGTATGGTGTATCTACTGTATAGTAGGGTATGGTGTGTCTACTGTATAGTAGGGTATGGTGTATCTACTGTATAGAAGGGTATGGTGTATCTACTGTATAGTAGGGTATGGTGTATCTACTGTATAGTAGGGTATGGTGTATCTACTGTATAGTAGGGTATGGTGTATCTACTGTATAGTAGGGTATGGTTTATCTGCTGTATAGTAGGGTATGGTGTATCTACTGTATAGTAGGGTATGGTGTATGTACTGTATAGTAGGGTATGGTGTATCTACTGTATAGTAGGGTATGGTGTGTCTACTGTATAGTAGGGTATGGTGTATCTACTGTATAGAAGGGTATGGTGTATCTGCTGTATAGTAGGGTATGGTGTATCTGCTGTATAGTAGGGTATGGTGTATCTACTGTATAGTAGGGTATGGTGTATCTACTGTATAGTAGGGTATGGTGTATCTGTTGTATAGTAGGGTATGGTTTATCTGCTGTATAGTAGGGTATGGTGTATCTCCTGTCTAGTAGGGTATGGTGTATCTACTGTATAGTAGGGTATGGTGTATCTACTGTATAGAAGGGTGTGGTGTATCTACTGTATAGTAGGGTATGGTGTATCTACTGTATAGTGGGGTATGGTGTGTCTGCTGTATAGTAGGGTATGGTGTATCTACTGTATAGAAGGGTATGGTGTATCTGCTGTATAGTAGGGTATGGTGTATCTACTGTATAGTAGGGTATGGTGTGTCTACTGTGTAGTAGGGTATGGTGTGTCTACTGTATAGTAGGGTATGGTGTGTCTACTGTATAGAAGGGTATGGTATATCTACTGTATAGTAGGGTATGGTGTATCTACTGTATAGTAGGGTATGGTGTATCTACTGTATAGTGGGGTATGGTGTATCTACTCTATAGTAGGGTATGGTGTATCTACTGTATAGTAGGGTATGGTGTATCTGCTGTATAGTAGGGTATGGTGTATCTACTGTATAGTAGGGTATGGTGTGTCTACTGTATAGAAGGGTATGGTATATCTACTGTATAGTAGGGTATGGTGTATGTACTGTATAGTAGGGTATGGTGCATCTACTGTATAGTAGGGTGTGGTGTATCTACTGTATAGAAGGGTATGGTGTATGTACTGTATAGAAGGGTATGGTATATCTACTGTATAGTAGGGTATGGTGTATCTACTGTATAATAGGGTATGGTGTATCTACTGTATAGTAGGGTGTGGTGTATCTACTGTATAGAAGGGTATGGTGTATCTACTGTATAGAAGGGTATGGTATATCTACTGTATAGTAGGGTATGGTGTATGTACTGTATAGTAGGGTATGGTGTATCTACTGTATAGTAGGGTGTGGTGTATCTACTGTATAGTAGGGTATGGTGTATGTACTGTATAGAAGGGTATGGTGTATCTACTGTATAGTAGGGTATGGTGTATCTACTGTATAGAAGGGTATGGTGTATCTACTGTATAGTAGGGTATGGTGTATCTACTGTATAGTAGGGTATGGTGTATCTACTGTATAGTAGGGTATGGTGTATCTACTGTATAGAAGGGTATGGTGTATCTACTGTATAGTAGGGTATGGTGTATGTACTGTATAGTAGGGTATGGTGTATCTACTGTATAGTAGGGTATGGTGTGTCTACTGTATAGTAGGGTATGGTGTATCTACTGTATAGAAGGGTATGGTGTATCTGCTGTATAGTAGGGTATGGTGTATCTGCTGTATAGTAGGGTATGGTGTATCTACTGTATAGTAGGGTATGGTGTATCTACTGTATAGTAGGGTATGGTGTATCTGTTGTATAGTAGGGTATGGTTTATCTGCTGTATAGTAGGGTATGGTGTATCTACTGTATAGTAGGGTATGGTGTATCTACTGTATAGTAGGGTATGGTGTATCTACTGTATAGAAGGGTGTGGTGTATCTACTGTATAGTAGGGTATGGTGTATCTACTGTATAGTGGGGTATGGTGTGTCTGCTGTATAGTAGGGTATGGTGTATCTACTGTATAGTAGGGTATGGTGTGTCTACTGTATAGTAGGGTATGGTGTGTCTACTGTATAGTAGGGTATGGTGTGTCTACTGTATAGAAGGGTATGGTATATCTACTGTATAGTAGGGTATGGTGTATCTACTGTATAGTAGGGTGTGGTGTATCTACTGTATAGAAGGGTATGGTGTATGTACTGTATAGAAGGGTATGGTATATCTACTGTATAGTAGGGTATGGTGTATGTACTGTATAGTAGGGTATGGTGTATCTACTGTATAGTAGGGTGTGGTGTATCTACTGTATAGTAGGGTATGGTGTATGTACTGTATAGAAGGGTATGGTGTATCTACTGTATAGTAGGGTATGGTGTATCTACTGTATAGAAGGGTATGGTGTATCTACTGTATAGTAGGGTATGGTGTATCTACTGTATAATAGGGTATGGTGTATCTACTGTATAGTAAGGTGTGGTGTATCTACTGTATAGAAGGGTATGGTGTATCTACTGTATAGAAGGGTATGGTATATCTACTGTATAGTAGGGTATGGTGTATGTACTGTATAGTAGGGTATGGTGTATCTACTGTATAGTAGGGTGTGGTGTATCTACTGTATAGTAGGGTATGGTGTATGTACTGTATAGAAGGGTATGGTGTATCTACTGTATAGTAGGGTATGGTGTATCTACTGTATAGAAGGGTATGGTGTATCTACTGTATAGTAGGGTATGGTGTATCTACTGTATAGTAGGGTATGGTGTATCTACTGTATAGTAGGGTATGGTGTATCTACTGTATAGAAGGGTATGGTGTATCTACTGTATAGTAGGGTATGGTGTATCTACTGTATAGTGGGGTATGGTGTATCTACTCTATAGTAGGGTATGGTGTATCTACTGTATAGTAGGGTATGGTGTATCTGCTGTATAGTAGGGTATGGTATATCTACTTTATAGAAGGGTATGGTGTATCTACTGTATAGTAGGGTATGGTGTATCTACTGTATAGTAGGGTATGGTGTATCTACTGTATAGTAGGGTATGGTGTATCTACTGTATAGAAGGGTATGGTGTATCTGCTGTATAGTAGGGTATGGTGTATCTACTGTATAGTAGGGTATGGTGTGTCTACTGTATAGTAGGGTATGGTGTATCTACTGTATAGTAGGGTATGGTGTATCTACTGTATAGTAGGGTATGGTGTATCTACTGTATAGTGGGGTATGGTGTATCTACTCTATAGTAGGGTATGGTGTATCTACTGTATAGTAGGGTATGGTGTATCTGCTGTATAGTAGGGTATGGTGTATCTACTGTATAGAAGGGTATGGTGTATCTGCTGTATAGTAGGGTATGGTGTATCTACTGTATAGTAGGGTATGGTGTGTCTACTGTATAGTAGGGTATGGTGTATCTACTGTATAGAAGGGTATGGTGTATCTACTGTATAGTAGGGTATGGTGTATCTACTGTATAGTAGGGTATGGTGTATCTACTGTATAGTAGGGTATGGTGTATCTACTGTATAGTAGGGTATGGTTTATCTGCTGTATAGTAGGGTATGGTGTATCTACTGTATAGTAGGGTATGGTGTATGTACTGTATAGTAGGGTATGGTGTATCTACTGTATAGTAGGGTATGGTGTGTCTACTGTATAGTAGGGTATAGTGTATCTACTGTATAGAAGGGTATGGTGTATCTGCTGTATAGTAGGGTATGGTGTATCTGCTGTATAGTAGGGTATGGTGTATCTGCTGTATAGTAGGGTATGGTGTATCTACTGTATAGTAGGGTATGGTGTATCTGTTGTATAGTAGGGTATGGTTTATCTGCTGTATAGTAGGGTATGGTGTATCTACTGTATAGTAGGGTATGGTGTATCTACTGTATAGTAGGGTATGGTGTATCTACTGTATAGAAGGGTGTGGTGTATCTACTGTATAGTAGGGTATGGTGTATCTACTTTATAGAAGGGTATGGTGTATCTACTGTATAGTAGGGTATGGTGTATCTGCTGTATAGAAGGGTATGGTGTATCTCCTGTATAGTAGGGTATGGTGTATCTGCTGTATAGTAGGGTATGGTATATCTACTGTATAGTAGGGTATGGTGTATCTACTGTATAGTAGTTTATGGTATATCTACTGTATAGTAGGGTATGGTGTATCTGCTGTATAGTAGGGTATGGTGTATCTACTGTATAGTAGGGTATGGTGTATCTACTGTATAATAGGGTATGGTGTGTCTACTGTATAGAAGGGTATGGTATATCTACTGTATAGTAGGGTATGGTGTATCTACTGTATAGTAGGGTATGGTGTATCTACTGTATAGTGGGGTATGGTGTATCTGCTGTATAGTAGGGTATGGTGTATCTACTGTATAGAAGGGTATGGTGTATCTGCTGTATAGTAGGGTATGGTGTATCTACTGTATAGTAGGGTATGGTGTGTCTACTGTATAGTAGGGTATGGTGTGTCTACTGTATAGTAGGGTATGGTGTGTCTACTGTATAGAAGGGTATGGTATATCTACTGTATAGTAGGGTATGGTGTATCTACTGTATAGTAGGGTATGGTGTATCTACTGTATAGTGGGGTATGGTGTATCTACTCTATAGTAGGGTATGGTGTATCTACTGTATAGTAGGGTATGGTGTATCTGCTGTATAGTAGGGTATGGTGTATCTACTGTATAGTAGGGTATGGTGTGTCTACTGTATAGAAGGGTATGGTATATCTACTGTATAGTAGGGTATGGTGTATGTACTGTATAGTAGGGTATGGTGCATCTACTGTATAGTAGGGTGTGGTGTATCTACTGTATAGAAGGGTATGGTGTATGTACTGTATAGAAGGGTATGGTATATCTACTGTATAGTAGGGTATGGTGTATGTACTGTATAGTAGGGTATGGTGTATCTACTGTATAGTAGGGTGTGGTGTATCTACTGTATAGTAGGGTATGGTGTATGTACTGTATAGAAGGGTATGGTGTATCTACTGTATAGTAGGGTATGGTGTATCTACTGTATAGAAGGGTATGGTGTATCTACTGTATAGTAGGGTATGGTGTATCTACTGTATAATAGGGTATGGTGTATCTACTGTATAGTAGGGTGTGGTGTATCTACTGTATAGAAGGGTATGGTGTATCTACTGTATAGAAGGGTATGGTATATCTACTGTATAGTAGGGTATGGTGTATGTACTGTATAGTAGGGTATGGTGTATCTACTGTATAGTAGGGTGTGGTGTATCTACTGTATAGTAGGGTATGGTGTATGTACTGTATAGAAGGGTATGGTGTATCTACTGTATAGTAGGGTATGGTGTATCTACTGTATAGAAGGGTATGGTGTATCTACTGTATAGTAGGGTATGGTGTATCTACTGTATAGTAGGGTATGGTGTATCTACTGTATAGTAGGGTATGGTGTATCTACTGTATAGAAGGGTATGGTGTATCTACTGTATAGTAGGGTATGGTGTATCTACTGTATAGTGGGGTATGGTGTATCTACTCTATAGTAGGGTATGGTGTATCTACTGTATAGTAGGGTATGGTGTATCTGCTGTATAGTAGGGTATGGTGTATCTACTGTATAGTAGGGTATGGTGTATCTACTGTATAGTAGGGTATGGTGTATCTACTGTATAGAAGAGTATGGTGTATCTGCTGTATAGTAGGGTGTGGTGTATCTACTGTATAGAAGGGTATGGTGTATCTGCTGTATAGTAGGGTATGGTGTATCTGCTGTATAGTAGGGTGTGGTGTATCTGCTGTATAGAAGGGTATGGTGTATCTGCTGTATAGTAGGGTATGGTGTATCTACTGTATAGAAGGGTATGGTGTATCTGCTGTATAGTAGGGTATGGTGTATCTGCTGTATAGTAGGGTATGGTGTATCTACTGTATAGTAAGGTATGGTGTATCTGCTGTATAGTAGGGTATGGTGTATCTGCTGTATAGTAAGGTATGGTGTATCTGCTGTATAGTAGGGTATGGTGTATCTGCTGTATAGTAGGGTATGGTGTATCTACTGTATAGTAGGGTATGGTGTATCTACTGTATAGTAGGGTATGGTGTATCTACTGTATAGTAGGGTATGGTGTATCTGCTGTATAGTAGGGTATGGTGTATCTACTGTATAGTAGGGTATGGTGTATCTACTGTATAGTAGGGTATGGTGTATCTACTGTATAGTAGGGTATGGTGTATCTACTGTATAGACGGGTGTGGTGTATCTACTGTATAGTAGGGTATGGTGTATCTACTCTATAGTAGGGTATGGTGTGTCTACTGTATAGTAGGGTATGGTGTATCTACTGTATAGTAGGGTATGGTGTATCTGCTGTATAGTAGGGTATGGTGTATCTACTGTATAGTAGGGTATGGTGTATCTACTGTATAGAAGGGTATGGTGTATCTACTGTATAGTAGGGTATGGTGTATCTACTGTATAATAGGGTATGGTGTATCTACTGTATAGTAGGGTGTGGTGTATCTACTGTATAGAAGGGTATGGTGTATCTACTGTATAGAAGGGTATGGTATATCTACTGTATAGTAGGGTATGGTGTATGTACTGTATAGTAGGGTATGGTGTATCTACTGTATAGTAGGGTGTGGTGTATCTACTGTATAGTAGGGTATGGTGTATGTACTGTATAGAAGGGTATGGTGTATCTACTGTATAGTAGGGTATGGTGTATCTACTGTATAGAAGGGTATGGTGTATCTACTGTATAGTAGGGTATGGTGTATCTACTGTATAGTAGGGTATGGTGTATCTACTGTATAGTAGGGTATGGTGTATCTACTGTATAGAAGGGTATGGTGTATCTACTGTATAGTAGGGTATGGTGTATCTACTGTATAGTGGGGTATGGTGTATCTACTCTATAGTAGGGTATGGTGTATCTACTGTATAGTAGGGTATGGTGTATCTGCTGTATAGTAGGGTATGGTGTATCTACTGTATAGTAGGGTATGGTGTATCTACTGTATAGTAGGGTATGGTGTATCTACTGTATAGAAGAGTATGGTGTATCTGCTGTATAGTAGGGTGTGGTGTATCTACTGTATAGAAGGGTATGGTGTATCTGCTGTATAGTAGGGTATGGTGTATCTGCTGTATAGTAGGGTGTGGTGTATCTGCTGTATAGAAGGGTATGGTGTATCTGCTGTATAGTAGGGTATGGTGTATCTACTGTATAGAAGGGTATGGTGTATCTGCTGTATAGTAGGGTATGGTGTATCTGCTGTATAGTAGGGTATGGTGTATCTACTGTATAGTAAGGTATGGTGTATCTGCTGTATAGTAGGGTATGGTGTATCTGCTGTATAGTAAGGTATGGTGTATCTGCTGTATAGTAGGGTATGGTGTATCTGCTGTATAGTAGGGTATGGTGTATCTACTGTATAGTAGGGTATGGTGTATCTACTGTATAGTAGGGTATGGTGTATCTACTGTATAGTAGGGTATGGTGTATCTGCTGTATAGTAGGGTATGGTGTATCTACTGTATAGTAGGGTATGGTGTATCTACTGTATAGTAGGGTATGGTGTATCTACTGTATAGTAGGGTATGGTGTATCTACTGTATAGACGGGTGTGGTGTATCTACTGTATAGTAGGGTATGGTGTATCTACTCTATAGTAGGGTATGGTGTGTCTACTGTATAGTAGGGTATGGTGTATCTACTGTATAGTAGGGTATGGTGTATCTGCTGTATAGTAGGGTATGGTGTATCTACTTTATAGAAGGGTATGGTGTATCTACTGTATAGTAGGGTATGGTGTATCTACTGTATAGTAGGGTATGGTGTATCTACTGTATAGTAGGGTATGGTGTATCTACTGTATAGAAGGGTATGGTGTATCTGCTGTATAGTAGGGTATGGTGTATCTACTGTATAGTAGGGTATGGTGTGTCTACTGTATAGTAGGGTATGGTGTATCTACTGTATAGTAGGGTATGGTGTATCTACTGTATAGTAGGGTATGGTGTATCTACTGTATAGTAGGGTATGGTGTGTCTACTGTATAGTAGGGTATGGTGTATCTACTGTATAGAAGGGTATGGTGTATCTACTGTATAGTAGGGTATGGTGTATCTACTGTATAGAAGGGTATGGTGTATCTACTGTATAGTAGGGTATGGTGTATCTACTGTATAGTAGGGTATGGTGTATCTACTGTATAGTAGGGTGTGGTGTATCTACTGTATAGAAGGGTATGGTGTATCTACTGTATAGAAGGGTATGGTATATCTACTGTATAGTAGGGTATGGTGTATGTACTGTATAGAAGGGTATGGTGTATCTACTGTATAGTAGGGTGTGGTGTATCTATTGTATAGTAGGGTATGGTGTATGTACTGTATAGAAGGGTATGGTGTATCTACTGTATAGTAGGGTATGGTGTATCTACTGTATAGAAGGGTATGGTGTATCTACTGTATAGTAGGGTATGGTGTATCTACTGTATAGTAGGGTATGGTGTATCTACTGTATAGTAGGGTATGGTGTATCTACTGTATAGAAGGGTATGGTGTATCTACTGTATAGTAGGGTATGGTGTATCTACTGTATAGTGGGGTATGGTGTATCTACTCTATAGTAGGGTATGGTGTATCTACTGTATAGTAGGGTATGGTGTATCTGCTGTATAGTAGGGTATGGTGTATCTACTGTATAGTAGGGTATGGTGTATCTACTGTATAGTAGGGTATGGTGTATCTACTGTATAGAAGGGTATGGTGTATCTGCTGTATAGTAGGGTGTGGTGTATCTACTGTATAGAAGGGTATGGTGTATCTACTGTATAGAAGAGTATGGTGTATCTGCTGTATAGTAGGGTATGGTGTATCTACTGTATAGTAGGGTATGGTGTATCTACTGTATAGTAGGGTATGGTGTATCTGCTGTATAGTAGGGTATGGTGTATCTACTGTATAGTAGGGTATGGTGTATCTACTGTATAGTAGGGTATGGTGTATCTACTGTATAGAAGAGTATGGTGTATCTGCTGTATAGTAGGGTGTGGTGTATCTACTGTATAGAAGGGTATGGTGTATCTGCTGTATAGTAGGGTATGGTGTATCTGCTGTATAGTAGGGTGTGGTGTATCTGCTGTATAGAAGGGTATGGTGTATCTGCTGTATAGTAGGGTATGGTGTATCTACTGTATAGAAGGGTATGGTGTATCTGCTGTATAGTAGGGTATGGTGTATCTGCTGTATAGTAGGGTATGGTGTATCTACTGTATAGTAAGGTATGGTGTATCTGCTGTATAGTAGGGTATGGTGTATCTGCTGTATAGTAAGGTATGGTGTATCTGCTGTATAGTAGGGTATGGTGTATCTGCTGTATAGTAGGGTATGGTGTATCTACTGTATAGTAGGGTATGGTGTATCTACTGTATAGTAGGGTATGGTGTATCTACTGTATAGTAGGGTATGGTGTATCTGCTGTATAGTAGGGTATGGTGTATCTACTGTATAGTAGGGTATGGTGTATCTACTGTATAGTAGGGTATGGTGTATCTACTGTATAGTAGGGTATGGTGTATCTACTGTATAGACGGGTGTGGTGTATCTACTGTATAGTAGGGTATGGTGTATCTACTCTATAGTAGGGTATGGTGTGTCTACTGTATAGTAGGGTATGGTGTATCTACTGTATAGTAGGGTATGGTGTATCTGCTGTATAGTAGGGTATGGTGTATCTACTTTATAGAAGGGTATGGTGTATCTACTGTATAGTAGGGTATGGTGTATCTACTGTATAGTAGGGTATGGTGTATCTACTGTATAGTAGGGCATGGTGTATCTACTGTATAGAAGGGTATGGTGTATCTGCTGTATAGTAGGGTATGGTGTATCTACTGTATAGTAGGGTATGGTGTGTCTACTGTATAGTAGGGTATGGTGTATCTACTGTATAGTAGGGTATGGTGTATCTACTGTATAGTAGGGTATGGTGTATCTACTGTATAGGAGGGTATGGTGTGTCTACTGTATAGTAGGGTATGGTGTATCTACTGTATAGAAGGGTATGGTGTATCTACTGTATAGTAGGGTATGGTGTATCTACTGTATAGAAGGGTATGGTGTATCTACTGTATAGTAGGGTATGGTGTATCTACTGTATAGTAGGGTATGGTGTATCTACTGTATAGTAGGGTGTGGTGTATCTACTGTATAGAAGGGTATGGTGTATCTACTGTATAGAAGGGTATGGTATATCTACTGTATAGTAGGGTATGGTGTATGTACTGTATAGAAGGGTATGGTGTATCTACTGTATAGTAGGGTGTGGTGTATCTATTGTATAGTAGGGTATGGTGTATGTACTGTATAGAAGGGTATGGTGTATCTACTGTATAGTAGGGTATGGTGTATCTACTGTATAGAAGGGTATGGTGTATCTACTGTATAGTAGGGTATGGTGTATCTACTGTATAGTAGGGTATGGTGTATCTACTGTATAGTAGGGTATGGTGTATCTACTGTATAGAAGGGTATGGTGTATCTACTGTATAGTAGGGTATGGTGTATCTACTGTATAGTGGGGTATGGTGTATCTACTCTATAGTAGGGTATGGTGTATCTACTGTATAGTAGGGTATGGTGTATCTGCTGTATAGTAGGGTATGGTGTATCTACTGTATAGTAGGGTATGGTGTATCTACTGTATAGTAGGGTATGGTGTATCTACTGTATAGAAGGGTATGGTGTATCTGCTGTATAGTAGGGTGTGGTGTATCTACTGTATAGAAGGGTATGGTGTATCTGCTGTATAGTAGGGTATGGTGTATCTGCTGTATAGTAGGGTGTGGTGTATTTGCTGTATAGAAGGGTATGGTGTATCTGCTGTATAGTAGGGTATGGTGTATCTACTGTATAGAAGGGTATGGTGTATCTGCTGTATAGTAGGGTATGGTGTATCTGCTGTATAGTAGGGTATGGTGTATCTACTGTATAGTAAGGTATGGTGTATCTGCTGTATAGTAGGGTATGGTGTATCTGCTGTATAGTAAGGTATGGTGTATCTGCTGTATAGTAGGGTATGGTGTATCTGCTGTATAGTAGGGTATGGTGTATCTACTGTATAGTAGGGTATGGTGTATCTACTGTATAGTAGGGTATGGTGTATCTACTGTATAGTAGGGTATGGTGTATCTGCTGTATAGTAGGGTATGGTGTATCTACTGTATAGTAGGGTATGGTGTATCTACTGTATAGTAGGGTATGGTGTATCTACTGTATAGTAGGGTATGGTGTATCTACTGTATAGACGGTGTGGTGTATCTACTGTATAGTAGGGTATGGTGTATCTACTCTATAGTAGGGTATGGTGTGTCTACTGTATAGTAGGGTATGGTGTATCTACTGTATAGTAGGGTATGGTGTATCTGCTGTATAGTAGGGTATGGTGTATCTACTTTATAGAAGGGTATGGTGTATCTACTGTATAGTAGGGTATGGTGTATCTACTGTATAGTAGGGTATGGTGTATCTACTGTATAGTAGGGTATGGTGTATCTACTGTATAGAAGGGTATGGTGTATCTGCTGTATAGTAGGGTATGGTGTATCTACTGTATAGTAGGGTATGGTGTGTCTACTGTATAGTAGGGTATGGTGTATCTACTGTATAGTAGGGTATGGTGTATCTACTGTATAGTAGGGTATGGTGTATCTACTGTATAGTGGGGTATGGTGTATCTACTCTATAGTAGGGTATGGTGTATCTACTGTATAGTAGGGTATGGTGTATCTGCTGTATAGTAGGGTATGGTGTATCTACTGTATAGAAGGGTATGGTGTATCTGCTGTACAGTAGGGTATGGTGTATCTACTGTATAGTAGGGTATGGTGTGTCTACTGTATAGTAGGGTATGGTGTATCTACTGTATAGTAGGGTATGGTGTATCTACTGTATAGTAGGGTATGGTGTATCTACTGTATAGTAGGGTATGGTGTGTCTACTGTATAGTAGGGTATGGTGTATCTACTGTATAGAAGGGTATGGTGTATCTACTGTATAGTAGGGTATGGTGTATCTACTGTATAGAATGGTATGGTGTATCTACTGTATAGTAGGGTATGGTGTATCTACTGTATAGTAGGGTATGGTGTATCTACTGTATAGTAGGGTGTGGTGTATCTACTGTATAGAAGGGTATGGTGTATCTACTGTATAGAAGGGTATGGTATATCTACTGTATAGTAGGGTATGGTGTATGTACTGTATAGTAGGGTATGGTGTATCTACTGTATAGTAGGGTGTGGTGTATCTATTGTATAGTAGGGTATGGTGTATGTACTGTATAGAAGGGTATGGTGTATCTACTGTATAGTAGGGTATGGTGTATCTACTGTATAGAAGGGTATGGTGTATCTACTGTATAGTAGGGTATGGTGTATCTACTGTATAGTAGGGTATGGTGTATCTACTGTATAGTAGGGTATGGTGTATCTACTGTATAGAAGGGTATGGTGTATCTACTGTATAGTAGGGTATGGTGTATCTACTGTATAGTGGGGTATGGTGTATCTACTCTATAGTAGGGTATGGTGTATCTACTGTATAGTAGGGTATGGTGTATCTGCTGTATAGTAGGGTATGGTGTATCTACTGTATAGTAGGGTATGGTGTATCTACTGTATAGTAGGGTATGGTGTATCTACTGTATAGAAGGGTATGGTGTATCTGCTGTATAGTAGGGTGTGGTGTATCTACTGTATAGAAGGGTATGGTGTATCTGCTGTATAGTAGGGTATGGTGTATCTGCTGTATAGTAGGGTGTGGTGTATCTGCTGTATAGAAGGGTATGGTGTATCTGCTGTATAGTAGGGTATGGTGTATCTACTGTATAGAAGGGTATGGTGTATCTGCTGTATAGTAGGGTATGGTGTATCTGCTGTATAGTAGGGTATGGTGTATCTACTGTATAGTAAGGTATGGTGTATCTGCTGTATAGTAGGGTATGGTGTATCTGCTGTATAGTAAGGTATGGTGTATCTGCTGTATAGTAGGGTATGGTGTATCTGCTGTATAGTAGGGTATGGTGTATCTACTGTATAGTAGGGTATGGTGTATCTACTGTATAGTAGGGTATGGTGTATCTACTGTATAGTAGGGTATGGTGTATCTGCTGTATAGTAGGGTATGGTGTATCTACTGTATAGTAGGGTATGGTGTATCTACTGTATAGTAGGGTATGGTGTATCTACTGTATAGTAGGGTATGGTGTATCTACTGTATAGACGGTGTGGTGTATCTACTGTATAGTAGGGTATGGTGTATCTACTCTATAGTAGGGTATGGTGTATCTACTCTATAGTAGGGTATGGTGTGTCTACTGTATAGTAGGGTATGGTGTATCTACTGTATAGTAGGGTATGGTGTATCTGCTGTATAGTAGGGTATGGTGTATCTACTTTATAGAAGGGTATGGTGTATCTACTGTATAGTAGGGTATGGTGTATCTACTGTATAGTAGGGTATGGTGTATCTACTGTATAGTAGGGTATGGTGTATCTACTGTATAGAAGGGTATGGTGTATCTGCTGTATAGTAGGGTATGGTGTATCTACTGTATAGTAGGGTATGGTGTGTCTACTGTATAGTAGGGTATGGTGTATCTACTGTATAGTAGGGTATGGTGTATCTACTGTATAGTAGGGTATGGTGTATCTACTGTATAGTGGGGTATGGTGTATCTACTCTATAGTAGGGTATGGTGTATCTACTGTATAGTAGGGTATGGTGTATCTGCTGTATAGTAGGGTATGGTGTATCTACTGTATAGTAGGGTATGGTGTATCTACTGTATAGTAGGGTATGGTGTATCTACTGTATAGAAGGGTATGGTGTATCTGCTGTATAGTAGGGTGTGGTGTATCTACTGTATAGAAGGGTATGGTGTATCTGCTGTATAGTAGGGTATGGTGTATCTGCTGTATAGTAGGGTGTGGTGTATCTGCTGTATAGAAGGGTATGGTGTATCTGCTGTATAGTAGGGTATGGTGTATCTACTGTATAGAAGGGTATGGTGTATCTGCTGTATAGTAGGGTATGGTGTATCTGCTGTATAGTAGGGTATGGTGTATCTACTGTATAGTAAGGTATGGTGTATCTGCTGTATAGTAGGGTATGGTGTATCTGCTGTATAGTAAGGTATGGTGTATCTGCTGTATAGTAGGGTATGGTGTATCTGCTGTATAGTAGGGTATGGTGTATCTACTGTATAGTAGGGTATGGTGTATCTACTGTATAGTAGGGTATGGTGTATCTACTGTATAGTAGGGTATGGTGTATCTGCTGTATAGTAGGGTGTGGTGTATCTACTTTATAGAAGGGTATGGTGTATCTACTGTATAGTAGGGTATGGTGTATCTACTGTATAGTAGGGTATGGTGTATCTACTGTATAGTAGGGTATGGTGTATCTACTGTATAGAAGGGTATGGTGTATCTGCTGTATAGTAGGGTATGGTGTATCTACTGTATAGTAGGGTATGGTGTGTCTACTGTATAGTAGGGTATGGTGTATCTACTGTATAGTAGGGTATGGTGTATCTACTGTATAGTAGGGTATGGTGTATCTACTGTATAGTGGGGTATGGTGTATCTACTCTATAGTAGGGTATGGTGTATCTACTGTATAGTAGGGTATGGTGTATCTGCTGTATAGTAGGGTATGGTGTATCTACTGTATAGTAGGGTATGGTGTATCTACTGTATAGTAGGGTATGGTGTATCTACTGTATAGAAGGGTATGGTGTATCTGCTGTATAGTAGGGTGTGGTGTATCTACTGTATAGAAGGGTATGGTGTATCTGCTGTATAGTAGGGTATGGTGTATCTGCTGTATAGTAGGGTGTGGTGTATCTGCTGTATAGAAGGGTATGGTGTATCTGCTGTATAGTAGGGTATGGTGTATCTACTGTATAGAAGGGTATGGTGTATCTGCTGTATAGTAGGGTATGGTGTATCTGCTGTATAGTAGGGTATGGTGTATCTACTGTATAGTAAGGTATGGTGTATCTGCTGTATAGTAGGGTATGGTGTATCTGCTGTATAGTAAGGTATGGTGTATCTGCTGTATAGTAGGGTATGGTGTATCTGCTGTATAGTAGGGTATGGTGTATCTACTGTATAGTAGGGTATGGTGTATCTACTGTATAGTAGGGTATGGTGTATCTACTGTATAGTAGGGTATGGTGTATCTACTGTATAGACGGGTGTGGTGTATCTACTGTATAGTAGGGTATGGTGTATCTACTCTATAGTAGGGTATGGTGTGTCTACTGTATAGTAGGGTATGGTGTATCTACTGTATAGTAGGGTATGGTGTATCTGCTGTATAGTAGGGTATGGTGTATCTCCTGTATAGTAGGGTATGGTGTATCTACTGTATAGTAGGGTATGGTGTATCTACTGTATAGTAGGGTATGGTGTATCTACTGTATAGACGGGTGTGGTGTATCTACTGTATAGTAGGGTATGGTGTATCTACTCTATAGTAGGGTATGGTGTGTCTACTGTATAGTAGGGTATGGTGTATCTACTGTATAGTAGGGTATGGTGTATCTGCTGTATAGTAGGGTACGGTGTATCTACTTTATAGAAGGGTATGGTGTATCTACTGTATAGTAGGGTATGGTGTATCTACTGTATAGTAGGGTATGGTGTATCTACTGTATAGTAGGGTATGGTGTATCTACTGTATATAAGGGTATGGTGTATCTGCTGTATAGTAGGGTATGGTGTATCTACTGTATAGTAGGGTATGGTGTGTCTACTGTATAGTAGGGTATGGTGTATCTACTGTATAGTAGGGTATGGTGTATCTACTGTATAGTAGGGTATGGTGTATCTACTGTATAGTAGGGTATGGTGTGTCTACTGTATAGTAGGGTATGGTGTATCTACTGTATAGAAGGGTATGGTGTATCTACTGTATAGTAGGGTATGGTGTATCTACTGTATAGAAGGGTATGGTGTATCTACTGTATAGTAGGGTATGGTGTATCTGCTGTATAGTAGGGTATGGTGTATCTGCTGTATAGTAGGGTATTGTGTATCTGCTGTATAGTAGGGTATGGTGTATCTACTGTATAGTAGTTTATGGTGTATCTACTGTATAGTAGGGTATGGTGTATCTACTGTATAGAAGGGTATGGTGTATCTACTGTATAGTAGGGTATGGTGTATCTACTGTATAGTAGGGTATGGTGTATCTACTGTATAGTAGGGTATGGTGTATCTACTGTATAGAAGGGTATGGTGTATCTGCTGTATAGTAGGGTATGGTGTATCTACTGTATAGTAGGGTATGGTGTGTCTACTGTATAGTAGGGTATGGTGTATCTACTGTATAGAAGGGTATGGTGTATCTACTGTATAGTAGGGTATGGTGTATCTGCTGTATAGTAGGGTATGGTGTATCTGCTGTATAGTAGGGTATGGTGTATCTGCTGTATAGTAGGGTATGGTGTATCTACTGTATAGTAGGGTATGGTGTATCTACTGTATAGTAGGGTATGGTATATCTACTGTATAGTAGGGTATGGTGTATCTACTGTATAGTAGGGTATGGTGTATCTACTGTATAGTAGGGTATGGTGTATCTACTGTATAGTAGGGTATGGTGTATCTACTGTATAGTAGGGTATGGTGTATCTACTGTATAGTAGGGTATGGTGTATCTACTGTATAGTAGGGTATGGTGTATCTGCTGTATAGTAGGGTATGGTGTATCTACTTTATAGAAGGGTATGGTGTATCTACTGTATAGTAGGGTATGGTGTATCTACTGTATAGTAGGGTATGGTGTATCTACTGTATAGTAGGGTATGGTGTATCTACTGTATAGAAGGGTATGGTGTATCTGCTGTATAGTAGGGTATGGTGTATCTACTGTATAGTAGGGTATGGTGTGTCTACTGTATAGTAGGGTATGGTGTATCTACTGTATAGAAGGGTATGGTGTATCTACTGTATAGTAGGGTATGGTGTATCTGCTGTATAGTAGGGTATGGTGTATCTGCTGTATAGTAGGGTATGGTGTATCTGCTGTATAGTAGGGTATGGTGTATCTACTGTATAGTAGGGTATGGTGTATCTGCTGTATAGCCAGAATTAGACTGGAGATGAAACTGTTTTCCTCAGTCTTTTCCCTCTTTTCTCATTCCTCAGATAGGCCCTTCTGACTGCCGTCTGGGATTTAGTTAGAGACAATATTCATCTTGACACTCAATTGTGGTGTCATGCGCCTGGTGTTTTCTGGTGTCACGTCAGACTGCATTATCCTGTGAACACTGTGAGCATGCTAAACGTTAAAGGTGCACTCTGCTGTTGAAACAATAACAAAACGATGAGGGATGTGGCTGGAGAAATATAATCACTTTCAAATTCATAGTCAGAGCTATGGATGCAAGGACTGACCATCCATGATACCAACATCTTAATTTTAACCATGTTTTGAGGCAATACAATGTTAGTTTATAATTACTTTGTTTACAAACAATGGCGTTAAACAAGCTTATATTCTTGGTTCTGATTGGGTACGACAATTGAACTAAGCTCATGAGGCATCAATGGGGTATATATCGTCAATTTAAAAGTCAAAAATTGTATGCAGCAATCAAAGATTTCCCCTTTATGGTTGAATGTGAATCTGGATACAACCGGATTCAGTCCATCTGAGATTCTGTCTGCTGTGCAGCACATCTAGTGAGACTCTTTTTACAACACCCCACCTCATTGCTTTTTCATGAGGGAGAAGTAGAAAAGTCAGAGATCCTAACCTCTACAAAGTGCTGTAGGAACACCCAGGTGGTATTGCATGGAGAGAGAACTGGAGACTTGGAGCAGCATAGTTTTCCTGGTCTATCGCCAAGGCTTGGCCCGATGGATGACACTGTTGGAGGACAAATTAGCTTCTTACTGTGCTGTATGACAATAACTGTGCCAAAACACGTATCTTGTTCTGAAAACAGGACAGTTTCAAAGTATGCCTCAATGCTTTTGTTTTGCAAGAAGAAACAAATGTGTTTCTACATAAGTACTGCGGTGTGAATTTGTTGGAGTTGTAATCTCCAGTCTAGGTAGGACCAAAACCAATTAGCCTCTACATTGGGACCAAAACCAATTAGCCTCTACATTGGGACCAAAACCAATTAGCCTCTACATTGGGACCGAAACCAATTAGCCTCTACATTGGGACCAAAACCAATTAGCCTCTACATTGGGACCAAAACCAATTAGCCTCTACATTGGGACCAAAACCAATTAGCCTCTACATTGGGACCAAAACCAATTAGCCTCTACATTGGGACCAAAACCAATTAGCCTCTACATTGGGACCAAAACCAATTAGCCTCTACATTGGGACCAAAACCAATTAGCCTCTACATTGGGGCCAAAACCAATTAGCCTCTACATTGGGGCCAAAACCAATTAGCCTCTACATTGGGACCAAAACCAATTAGCCTCTACATTGGGACCAAAACCAATTAGCCTCTACATTGGGGCCAAAACCAATTAGCCTCTACATTGGGGCCAAAACCAATTAGCCTCTACATTGGGGCCAAAACCAATTTTCCCCTCTTGCTGAATGCCGTCCCTCCCTAGGGTTTAAAAACATTTATATTTAGTTACATAATTTGACAAGTTCATCATCGACTAACAATTTGTTAATCAAATGTCACATATGTTGTCCAGCCACAAGAAATCATACCAAGACTTTTACGACCTTTTATTTTTCAAAATACCACATAGATGATTTCCCAATCTCAAACCATTACCAGTCCCTTGATGACTGGCTTTATTACTAATTATGCATTAGATCAGTTGATTAGAAATGCAGGAAAGGTTAATTGGCTGTGCTTAATAAATCTAGCGCGAGACGCGTGACAGCCACAGAGCCTCGGTGGTGCCGCTCAGCCAGTGAATTATGGGTAAGTCGTGTGGAAGTGTTTGTCATCCAGACCTCAGGGGAGAAGGAGCACTCATTGCTGTGTCATTTTTTGGGGGAAGTATTGATTATGAGGTAAATGTGTTTATGATTTTTAGGTTCAGTAAAAGCATCCTGACAGGCCAAATGGTGATATAAATGTATGTTTACGACGATCATACACACACACACACACACACACAGGCTCCCTCTCTCTCACACACACACACACACACACACACACACACACACACACACACACACACACACACACACACACACACACACACACACACACACACACACACACACACACACACACACACACACACACACACACACACACACACACACACACACACACACAGGCTCCCTCTCACACACCTCAGGCTGACTGATGTATCAGTAAGTTACGTTATTTCTTCATAAGTCACTGTTCAGAGAGGTGTGATAGACTAAATACTATTTGGAACGTTTAGAAATGTAGTGTGGTACCTGTTGTAAATCAAGCCGTGTGGTGTGTAGTTGTAGTTATTCTTCATTTGACAGATCTAAGACCAGTTCAAAATACAAGACCTTCAATCTAAGACCAGTTCAAAATACAAGTCCTTCAATCTAAGACCAGTTCAAAATACAAGATCTTCAATCTAAGACCAGTTCAAAATACATGATCTTCAATCTAAGACCAGTTCAAAATACAAGATCTTCAATCTAAGACCAGTTCAAAATACATGATCTTCAATCTAAGACCAGTTCAAAATACAAGATCTTCAATCTAAGACCAGTTCAAAATACAAGATCTTCAATCTAAGACCAGTTCAAAATACATGATCTTCAATCTAAGACCAGTTCAAAATACATGATCTTCAATCTAAGACCAGTTCAAAATACAAGATCTTCAATCTAAGACCAGTTCAAAATACAAGATCTTCAATCTAAGACCAGTTCAAAATACAAGATCTTCAATCTAAGACCAGTTCAAAATACATGATCTTCAATCTAAGACCAGTTCAAAATACAAGATCTTCAATCTAAGACCAGTTCAAAATACAAGATCTTCAATCTAAGACCACTTAAACATACAATAAATCATGACAAGAGCCACTGAGTTCTCTATACTTCCCACATGACTTGCTTTTTGCAGGCACGTCTACTCCAGAGTTGTCTCACTCACTCAACTAAAGCACATCGCAACTTCCAGCTACAACGCCTGTTGCCATGGTGAACATGTGAAATGTTTATTTGAGGCTTTTCGATGCCCAGAGTTTTCAATTATGAATGAGTGGAGGTAGATCCTGCACTGGCGTCGGTATTTCAGTGACTAATTGTTGATTGTGTGAATCCTGCACTGGCCTGGGTATTTCAGTGACTAATTGTTGATTGTGTGAATCCTACACTGGTGTGGGTATTTCAGTGACTAATTGTTGATTGTGTGAATCCTGCACTGGCCTGGGTATTTCAGTGACTAATTGTTGATTGTGTGAATCCTACACTGGTGTGGGTATTTCAGTGACTAATTGTTGATTGTGTTAATCCTACACTGGCGTGGGTATTTCAGTGACTAATTGTTGATTGTGTGAATCCTACACTGGCGTGGGTATTTCAGTGACTAATTGTTGATTGTGTGAACCCTGCACTGGCGTGGGTATTTCAGTGACTAATTGTTGATTGTGTGAATCCTACACTGGCGTGGGTATTTCAGTGACTAATTGTTGATTGTGTGAATCCTACACTGGCGTCGGTATTTCAGTGACTAATTGTTGATTGTGTGAATCCTGCACTGGCCTGGGTATTTCAGTGACTAATTGTTGATTGTGTGAATCCTACACTGGTGTGGGTATTTCAGTGACTAATTGTTGATTGTGTGAATCCTGCACTGGCCTGGGTATTTCAGTGACTAATTGTTGATTGTGTGAATCCTACACTGGTGTGGGTATTTCAGTGACTAATTGTTGATTGTGTGAATCCTACACTGGCGTGGGTATTTCAGTGACTAATTGTTGATTGTGTGAATCCTACACTGGCGTGGGTATTTCAGTGACTAATTGTTGATTGTGTGAACCCTGCACTGGCGTGGGTATTTCAGTGACTAATTGTTGATTGTGTGAATCCTACACTGGCGTGGGTATTTCAGTGACTAATTGTTGATTGTGTGAATCCTACACTGGCGTCGGTATTTCAGTGACTAATTGTTGATTGTGTGAATCCTGCACTGGCGTGGGTATTTCAGTGACTAATTGTTGATTGTGTGAATCTTACACTGGCGTGGGTATTTCAATGACTAATTGTTGATTGTGTGAATCCTACACTGGCGTGGGTATTTCAGTGACAAATTTTTTTTTTAAACTAAAAAACAACTGCAGATAACATTTCCAGTTGATTAGTTCATGATTCATTATTTATTTTAAATTCAGTATGCAAGTAAGGAAGACTGTTATTATAGTTTGTCTACATAGTCATGGACTCACGGTCAAACAAACTAAAAGTGGCCTCAATGGTAGGCAGCGCCATTAAAGATCCCGTTGGCCCAAATGACATTCCTACATTTTGCATATGAAAAATATTGTAGCCACCATAGTAGACGTTGTTTTTTGAAGGTTTCAGAAAGCATCAGAGACACTGTAACCTTGTCGGGGTGAAATGTCATGCTAGTTGTCTGTAATAATGGGCAATGTCAGGTGGACAGTCTAGAGACCAAAGTGGTTTGACCACGCTGGGTAAAATGGAGACCATTACAGCACAGCAGACCTGTAATTACTGTAGCCTGCCTCTAACACTCCTGCTAGTCCGTCAGTCATTGAAAAAGCAGCTATCCTCACTCAATTTGAACCATTTTTGGCATGTATCAGTAGTACTGCTACGATTGTCTATAGCACCTGCTATACTCTCCTTGTGCAATTGATGTGAGGCTATGGAAAGCTTTATTCACAAGTATGACTGAAACACACAAGCGCTCATATCAAATCCATCAATGTGACTCTTGTTAGATATATCTGAATGTGGTACATCTCAAGATGCTTTGTTTGAATGTGTGACTCTTTGGAGAAGGTTCCAGAGAAAGCTGAGTTCAAACACGGGGAGTTCATTACCACTGTGTCTCTCAGTTCAAACACGGGGAGTTCATTACCACTGTGGCTCTCAGTTCAAACACGGGGAGTTCATTACCACTGTGTCTCTCAGTTCAAACACGGGGAGTTCATTACCACTGTGGCTCTCAGTTCAAACACGGGGAGTTCATTACCACTGTGGCTCTCAGTTCAAACACGGGGAGTTCATTACCACTGTGGCTCTCAGTTCAAACACAGGGAGTTCATTACCACTGTGGCTCTCAGTTCAAACACGGGGAGTTCATTACCACTGTGGCTCTCAGTTCAAACATGGGGAGTTCATTACCACTGTGGCTCTCAGTTCAAACACGGGGAGTTCATTACCACTGTGGCTCTCAGTTCAAACACGGGGAGTTCATTACCACTGTGGCTCTCAGTTCAAACACGGGAAGTTCATTACCACTGTGGCTCTCAGTTCAAACATGGGGAGGTCATTACCACTGTGGCTCTCAGTTCAAACACGGGGAGTTCATTACCACTGTGGCTCTCAGTTCAAACATGGGGAGGTCATTACCACTGTGGCTCTCAGTTCAAACATGAGGAGTTCATTACCACTGTGTCTCTCAGTTCAAACATGGGGAGTTCATTACCACTGTGGCTCTCAGTTCAAACATGGGGAGTTCATTACCACTGTGGCTCTCAGTTCAAACATGGGGAGTTCATTACCACTGTGTCTCTCAGTTCAAACATGGGGAGTTCATTACCACTGTGGCTCTCAGTTCAAACATGAGGAGTTCATTACCACTGTGGCTCTCAGTTCAAACATGAGGAGTTCATTACCACTGTGGCTCTCAGTTCAAACATGGGGAGTTCATTACCACTGTGGCTCTCAGTTCAAACATGGGGAGTTCATTACCACTGTGGCTCTCAGTTCAAACATGGGGAGTTCATTACCACTGTGGCTCTCAGTTCAAACATGGGGAGTTCATTACCACTGTGGCTCTCAGTTCAAACATGGGGAGGTCATTACCACTGTGGCTCTCAGTTCAAACACGGGGAGTTCATTACCACTGTGGCTCTCAGTTCAAACATGGGGAGTTCATTACCACTGTGTCTCTCAGTTCAAACACGGGGAGTTCATTACCACTGTGTCTCTCAGTTCAAACACGGGGAGTTCATTACCACTGTGTCTCTCAGTTCAAACATGGGGAGTTCATTACCACTGTGTCTCTCAGTTCAAACACGGGGAGTTCATTACCACTGTGTCTCTCAGTTCAAACACGGGGAGTTCATTACCACTGTGTCTCTCAGTTCAAACATGGGGAGTTCATTACCACTGTGTCTCTCAGTTCCTGGGCAGACCCTCTCTGTTTACTACTGTCTGTTTCTGGAGGGCTCCAGGGCCTGGGCAGACCCTCTCTGTTTACTACTGTCTGTTTCTGGAGGGCTCCAGGGCCTGGGCAGATCCTCATTCAAAGAGATGACAGGATGTGAGTTTCACTCTTTGAAAGGAGTCAGCGTTTCTCATAATGGTTGTGGAGCTCTGACATTGCATAGTATATAGAGGCGCCTCATGAGCTCTCATGAAGTCACACGGGAAAAGTTGTCATTATGGAAGAGTTGAGCACCACCCTGCGGGACTTAAACAACACTTATTTCTTCCTTCAGTGTTTACGGTATTGAATAGTTTTGGATTGCTATAGTCTTGTAGTGGTTTGCTATAGTCTGTAGTGGTTTGCTATAGTCTGTAGTGGCTTGCTATAGTCTGTAGTGGTTTGCTATAGTCTTGTAGTAGTTTGCTATAGTCTTGAAGTGGATTGCTATAGTCTTGTAGTGGTTTGCTATAGTCTTGTAGTGGTTTGCTATAGTCTTGAAGTGGATTGCTATAGTCTTGTAGTGGTTTGCTATAGTCTGTAGTGGTTTGCTATAGTCTTGTAGTGGTTTGCTATAGTCTTGTAGTGGATTGCTATAGTCTTGTAGTGGTTTGCTATAGTCTTGAAGTGGTTTGCTATAGTCTTGTAGTGGTTTGCTATAGTCTTGAAGTGGATTGCTATAGTCTTGAAGTGGATTGCTATAGTCTTGTAGTGGTTTGCTATAGTCTTGAAGTGGTTTGCTATAGTCTTGTAGTGGTTTGCTATAGTCTTGTAGTGGATTGCTATAGTCTTGTAGTGGTTTGCTATAGTCTTGAAGTGGATTGCTATAGTCTTGAAGTGGATTGCTATAGTCTTGAAGTGGTTTGCTATAGTCTTGAAGTGGATTGCTATAGTCTTGAAGTGGTTTGCTATAGTCTTGTAGTGGTTTGCTATAGTCTGTAGTGGTTTGCTATAGTCTTGAAGTGGTTTGCTATAGTCTTGTAGTGGTTTGCTATAGTCTTGAAGTGGTTTGCTATAGTCTTGTAGTGGTTTGCTATAGTCTGTAGTGGTTTGCTATAGTCTGTAGTGGTTTGCTATAGTCTTGTAGTGGTTTGCTATAGTCTTGAAGTGGTTTGCTATAGTCTTGAAGTGGTTTGCTATAGTCTTGTAGTGGTTTGCTATAGTCTGTAGTGGTTTGCTATAGTCTGTAGTGGTTTGCTATAGTCTTGAAGTGGTTTGCTATAGTCTTGTAGTGGTTTGCTATAGTCTTGAAGTGGTTTGCTATAGTCTTGAAGTGGTTTGCTATAGTCTTGTAGTGGTTTGCTATAGTCTGTAGTGGTTTGCTATAGTCTGTAGTGGTTTGCTATAGTCTTGTAGTGGTTTGCTATAGTCTTGAAGTGGTTTGCTATAGTCTTGAAGTGGTTTGCTATAGTCTTGAAGTGGTTTGCTATAGTCTTGAAGTGGATTGCTATAGTCTTGTAGTGGTTTGCTCCCATGACATCCTTGCTCACCACATACCAGAGAAACAGAAGTTTCTGGGAGACCAAAGTGGTTTTTGAGTTTGTATCAATCCAGCATCCGAGGAGACGACCAAACTCTCTGGGTGTCCTTGAAGTGACTCTCAATATCCTTTGAATAAATAATATCACCCAGGTACATCCTACAGCATTCTCCCAGACAACTCTTCAAGACATGTGTCAAGTGTCTGGAAGGTATCAGGTGCATTTTTAGGTCTGGAAGGCATGACCCTGGTATTGTTATTTGGTTTTGTATTAGGATCCCCATTAGCTGTTGTCATAGCAGCAGCTACTCTTCCTGGGGTCCACACAGAACATGAAACATGACAATACAGAACATGAATAGACAGCTGAAGGACAGAACTACATACATTTTAAACGTCACACGTAGCCTTCATATCAATACAATGAAACGACATATGAAGGTCAAATAGGGGAGAGGCGTTGTGCCCATGAGGTGTTGCTTTATAGTTTTTTAAAACCAGGTTTTCTCGTCACTTGAGCAATCTGAGATGGGTTGAATACAACCCAAAGAACAAGAAAAAACACAATGCACTACATACTGATTATTTACTATCAGTAAATGACTCAATGTTATGAGTACACTACATGACCAAAAGTATGTGGACGCCTGCTCGTCAAACATCTCATTCCAAAATCATGGGCATTAATATGGAGTTTGTCCCCCCTTTGCTTCTATAACAGACTCCACTCTTCTGGGAAGGCTTTCCTTTAGATGTTGGAACATTGCTGCGGGGACTTGCTTCCATTCAGCCACAAGCATTAGTGAGGTCGGGCACTGTTGTTGGGCGATTAGGCCTGGCTCGCAGTCTGCGTTTCAATTCATCCCAAAGGTGTCCGATGGCATTGAGGTCAGGGCTCTGTACAGGCCAGTCAAGTTCTTCCACACCAATCTCGACAAACCATTTCTGTATAGACCTCGCTTTGTGCACAGGGCATTGTCATGCTGAAACAGGAAAGGGCCTTCCCCAAACTGTTGCCACAAAGTTGTAAGCACAGAATTGTCAAGAATGTCATTGTATGCTGTAGCGTTAAGATTTCCCATCACTGGAACTGAGGGGCCTGAACCATGAAAAACAGCCCCAGAACATTACTCCTCCTCCCCCAAACTTTACAAACTTTACAGGCACTAAGCATTGGGGCAGGTAGCGTTCTGCTGGCATCCACCAAACCCATATTGGTCCGTCGGACTACCAGGTGGTGAAGCGTGATTCATCACTCCAGAGAACGCATTTCCAATGGCGGCGAACTTTACACCACTCCAGCCCGCTGCTCGGCCATGGAAACCCATTTCATGAAGCTCCCAACAAACAGTTATTGTGCTGACGTTGCTTCCAGAGGAAATGTAGAACTCAGTAGTGAGTGTTGTAACAGAGGACTGTCAAGTTTTACGTGCTACGTTCTTCAGCACTCGGCGGTCCCATTCTGTGAGCTTGTGTGGCCTACCACTTCACGGCTAAGCCGTTGTTGCTCCTAGATGTTTCCACTTCACAATAATAGCACTTACAGTTGACCGGGACAGCTCTAGCTCGGCAGAAATTTGACGAACTGACTTGTTGGAAAGGTGGGATCCTATGACGGTGCCACGTTGAAAGTCACTGAACTCGTCAGTAAGGCTATTCTACTGTCAATGTTTGTCTCTGGAGATTGCATGGCTGTGTGCTCGGTTTTATACACCTGTCAGCAACAGGTGTGGCTGAAATATACAAATCCACTCATTTGAAAGGATGTCCACATACTTTTGTATATATAGTGTATCTAGCTGTAGTCTACATACAGTCTACAGAAAGCCTTTTCATGTGTAGTAGGACAGCATGTTCTCTTGTGGTATTATTACCGCACTGTGTTTTGGTCATTAGCTGCCTCAAGACACAGTATCATGTTCATCCTGTATCACAGGAAGACCACTGCTCCACACTCTTTGTTCCTCTCTGGAACAGGTACCTGACTGGGCCTGTCACAGGGTTAAAGAGTGATGTCGTTCACAGAGCCTGGGATAACATCTTTTTTTTAAATAATGAATGTTAAGCTACCCGACCATGAAGCCACTGTATGTTGGCACAACACAAGAGAAGCCATAATTGAAGTGCCTGCCTACCTTTCATTTGGCTTTGTGAAAAAGAAAAAAAGACGACACACTTCTGAACCATCATAAGAATCCTCTCTCCCTGGCTGGTTCCTTTAGGTTTCATAAGAATCCTCTCTCCCTGGCTGGTTCCTTTAGGTTTCATAAGCATCCTCTCTCCCTGGCTGGTTCCTTTATGTTTCATAAGAATCCTCTCTCCCTGGCTGGTTCCTTTAGGTTTCATAAGAATCCTCTCTCCCTGGCTGGTTCCTTTATGTTTCATAAGAATCCTCTCTCCCTGGCTGGTTCCTTTAGGTTTCATAAGAATCCTCTCTCCCTGGCTGGTTCCATTATGTTTCATAAGAATCCTGTCTCCCTGGCTGGTTCCTTTATGTTTCATAAGAATCCTCTCTCCCTGGCTGGTTCCTTTAGGTTTCATAAGAATCCTCTCCCCCTGGCTGGTTCCTTTAGGTTTCATAAGAATCCTCTCTCCCTGGCTGGTTCCTTTATGTTTCATAAGAATCCTCTCTCCCTGGCTGGTTCCTTTATGTTTCATAAGAATCCTCTCTCCCTGGCTGGTTCCTTTAGGTTTCATAAGAATCCTCTCTCCCTGGCTGGTTCCTTTAGGTTTCATAAGAATCCTCTCTCCCTGGCTGGTTCCATTATGTTTCATAAGAATCCTCTCTCCCTGGCTGGTTCCTTTAGGTTTCATAAGAATCCTGTCTCCCTGGCTGGTTCCTTTAGGTTTCATAAGAATCCTCTCTCCCTGGCTGGTTCCATTATGTTTCATAAGAATCCTCTCTCCCTGGCTGGTTCCTTTAGGTTTCATAAGAATCCTGTCTCCCTGGCTGGTTCCTTTAGGTTTCATAAGAATCCTCTCTCCCTGGCTGGTTCCATTATGTTTCATAAGAATCCTCTCTCCTTGGCTGGTTCCTTTAGGTTTCATAAGAATCCTCTCTCCCTGGCTGGTTCCTTTAGGTTTCATAAGAATCCTCTCTCCCTGGCTGGTTCCTTTATGTTTCATAAGAATCCTCTCTCCCTGGCTGGTTCCTTTAGGTTTCATAAGAATCCTCTCTCCCTGGCTGGTTCCTTTAGGTTTCATAAGAATCCTCTCTCCCTGGCTGGTTCCTTTAGGTTTCATAAGAATCCTCTCTCCCTGGCTGGTTCCTTTAGGTTTCATAAGAATCCTCTCTCCCTGGCTGGTTCCTTTAGGTTTCATAAGAATCCTCTCTCCCTGGCTGGTTCCTTTATGTTTCATAAGAATCCTGTCTACCTTAATGGTTCTTTTAGGTTTCATAAGAATCCTCTCTCCCTGGCTGGTTCCTTTAGGTTTCATAAGAATCCTGTCTACCTGGCTGGTTCCTTTAGGTTTCATAAGAATCCTGTCACCCTGGCTGGTTCCTTTATGTTTCATAAGAATCCTGTCTACCTTACTGGTTCTTTTATGTTTCATAAGAATCCTCTCTCCCTGGCTGGTTTTTTTATGCTTCATAAGAATCCTGTCTACCTTACTGGTTCTTTTATGTTTCATAAGAATCTTGTCTATCTGTCTGGTTCCTTTAGATTTCATAAGAATCCTGTCTATCTGTCTGGTTCCTTTAGGTTTCATAAGAATCCTGTCTACCTGTCTGGTTCCTTTATGTTTCATAAGAATCCTGTCTCCCTGGCTGGTTCCTTTAGGTTTCATAAGAATCCTCTCTCCCTGGCTGGTTCCTTTAGGTTTCATAAGAATCCTCTCTCCCTGGCTGGTTCCTTTAGGTTTCATAAGAATCCTCTCTCCCTGGCTGGTTCCTTTAGGTTTCATAAGAATCCTCTCTCCCTGGCTGGTTCCTTTATGTTTCATAAGAATCCTGTCTACCTTAATGGTTCTTTTAGGTTTCATAAGAATCCTCTCTCCCTGGCTGGTTCCTTTAGGTTTCATAAGAATCCTGTCTACCTGGCTGGTTCCTTTAGGTTTCATAAGAATCCTGTCACCCTGGCTGGTTCCTTTATGTTTCATAAGAATCCTGTCTACCTTACTGGTTCTTTTATGTTTCATAAGAATCCTCTCTCCCTGGCTGGTTTTTTTATGCTTCATAAGAATCCTGTCTACCTTACTGGTTCTTTTATGTTTCATAAGAATCGTGTCTATCTGTCTGGTTCCTTTAGATTTCATAAGAATCCTGTCTATCTGTCTGGTTCCTTTAGGTTTCATAAGAATCCTGTCTACCTGTCTGGTTCCTTTATGTTTCATAAGAATCCTGTCTCCCTGGCTGGTTCTTTTATGTTCCATAAGAATCCTGTCTATCTGTCTGGTTCCTTTATGTTTCATAAGAATCCTGTCTACCTTACTGGTTCGGTTTCATAAGAATCCAGTCCATCTGGCTGGTTCCTTTTAGGTTTTATCAGAATACTGTCTATCTGGCTGGTTCCTTTAGGTTTTATAAGTATCCTGTCTATCTGGCTGGTTCCTTTAGGTTTTATAAGTATCCTGTCTATCTGGCTGGTTCCTTTAGGTTTTATAAGAATACTGTCTATCTGGCTGGTTCCTTTAGGTTTTATAAGTATCCTGTCTATCTGGCTGGTTCCTTTAGGTTTTATAAGTATCCTGTCTATCTGGCTGGTTCCTTTAGGTTTTATAAGTATCCTGTCTACCTGGCTGGTTCCTTTAGGTTTTATAAGTATCCTGTCTATCTGGCTGGTTCCTTTAGGTTTTATAAGTATCCTGTCGACCTGGCTGGTTCCTTTAGGTTTTATAAGTATCCTGTCGACCTGGCTGGTTCCTTTAGGTTTTATCAGAATACTGTCTATCTGGCTGGTTCCTTTAGGTTTTATCAGAATACTGTCTATCTGGCTGGTTCCTTTAGGTTTTATAAGAATCCCGTCCACCTGGCTGGTTCCTTTAGGTTTCTAAGCACGTGCCTCAATCAACTCCCACTCAATTGGCACCCTCTCTGGCTCATGGCTTTGGCATACGAAGGCGCTTTTTGCTAAATAAAATATGAATGGATGGGAGGGGATGACAGCCTCTCCTTAGTGAATGGATTCACCAGGGACCTCGTTCCACTAAGTGTTGTGCTACTGAGCATGTTCATCAGCTCCACAAACGTACATGAGAAATCCAGGATCCAATCAGCGGCAGCATTAGCTCTCTGGCATTGATGATGAGTCTATGAAAGATGAACTAACGATGACAGCTCATATCAAGCTGGTATCATGGATGAGTATTTATAAAACCCCTATGTTAGACTGCCTGACCTCCCCAAGACAAGGTCATGGTGGACACTTCTATTATACAGATAGGTGCCGACTCTGCTTCCTGTTTCCTGTCTTAGCAACTTTGACTGGCAAAGCTTAGGTCCTTTATCGCTCTGTCCCCATGTCTTTCTGCCTCTGCAGAACAAGGATCACTTAGAGACTGACACACACACACACACACACACACACACACACACACACACGTTGAGAAACACAGGTTCAGCAGCAGTGCAGAGCTCCTGTTGGGGAGCAGTTGTAGGGTCTTAAGTGCCTTGCTCAAGGGCACAAAGGCAGGAGACAGTAGAGAGAGATCAGAGACCAGCAGCCTTCCAGCTGCCAGTTCAGTTAAATTCCCATTGTTGTGTTAACCGGCCCCGGGCTTTAACCAGCAACCTTCTTGATACTGGTCCGCCTCTCTAACCTCCAGGATCAGCGTACCTTCCCCCATTCCTGACCTTAACTTTGGAAATGTTCCAAAAGGCAGCTTCCTCCTACTCCCTGCAGAACGCCTGAGAAGTATCTGTCATAGTGTAGCAGAGAACATCGTATTACTGTAGCCTTCTCTTCACCTGTATGACAAGCTGTTACAAGGCCTGAACTTGATACAGGGACGGACCGAGGCGCTGAAGCTCAACTACCCCTGGCACGCTATGCGGGTACTCAATGTAGCAACAGAGGTGCAACCATTTCCTCAAGGCAGAGGTGGTGTTACGTATTCAGAGACGTTGGTGTTTATTATGCAAAGAAGCCTTGACCTTGCTGGTGGTTTTAGTCACTACATTCTTATTCAAGGCTGTGGAGAACAAGTGCCAGAGTAGCAGAATCCCAGTGATAGTGTGGCTGCAACATCACACCTTTTAGTTTAAAAAAAAGATTGGCTGTTGGTTCTATTATCCAGAGATGATTTGCCAGCAGTTTACAGGTCCATGGCCAATGGCTAGGATTATGTGTGGGATCATAACAGATAATTACAAATTAATATTCATAGTTATTTGCACAGTTGGTGTTTCCTTATGGGGGTGCCCATGCTAACATGCTGGTGGTCATGGTGAGTGGTGCCCTGATTGGTGATAGCCCCCTACCTCCAGGAATGCTTGTAATTACAATCCAAAACAAATTCATCCAGTAGATTAAAATACAACTTGTTAAGAGTTTAGACTGTTTCCAGTACAAGGGAAAAGGGAAAAGGGAAAAGGGAAAAGGGAAAAGGGAAAGGGAAAGGGAAAGGGAAAGGGAAAAGGGAAGGGGAAAGGGGAAAAGGGAAAAGGGAAAAGGGAAAAGGGAAAAGGGAAAGGGAAAAGGGAATAGGGAAGGGAAAAGGAAATGGAAAGGGGGAAAGGGAAAAGGGAAAAGGGAAAAGGGAAGGGAAAAGGGGATACCTCGTCAGTTGTACAACTGAGTGCATTCAAATGTATCTTCCACATTTAACCCAACCCCTCTGAATCAGGAGGTTGCCTTAGAGGTAAATGCCTCTCAGAATACAGACAAATGAAGGGAGACCTTTGCATTAAGACTACCAGAACATGTTATACTAATTCAACTCATTAAAATAATGTATTTGTATTTTATTTTAACATAAAAACATTATGATTCTTTTGAAAGCAATGATTGCAAAGTACTTTTAATTGGTAAAGCTTAATCACTAATCCACTGAACTACCAAGTAGGTACAGACTAAGTAATGACATATATTTAAATGACCTTTTAGATGTTTATAGCATCTACCTATAATGAGTACATAAGGGATATTCAGTCAGGCTCCGACCTCTGGGTAAGACTGGGCGCTAGAGCATTGAAAAATTATAATTATAATTATAATTTTGAGTGCGGCAGGTAGCCTAGCGTTTGAAAGTGTTGGGCCAGTAAGTGAAAGGTCGCTGGTTCGAATCCCTGAGCTGACTAGGTGAACAAATCTTCTGATATGCTGTTGAGCAAGGCACTTAACCCTAACTGCTCCTGTAAGTCTCTCTGGATAAGAGTGTCTGCTAAATGACTAACATGTAAGTCTCTCTGGATAAGAGTGTCTGCTAAATGACTAACATGTAAGTCTCTCTGGATAAGAGCGTCTGCTAAATGACTAACATGTAAGTCTCTCTGGATAAGAGTGTCTGCTAAATGACTAACATGTAAGTCTCTCTGGATAAGAGCGTCTGCTAAATGACTAACATGTAAGTCTCTCTGGATAAGAGTGTCTGCTAAATGACTAACATGTAAGTCTCTCTGGATAAGAGTGTCTGCTAAATGACTAACATGTAAGTCTCCCTGGATCAGAGCGTCTGCTAAATGACTAACATGTATGTCTCTCTGGATAAGAGTGTCTGCTAAATGACTAACATGTAAGTCTCTCTGGATAAGAGCGTCTGCTAAATGACTAACATGTAAGTCTCTCTGGATAAGAGCGTCTGCTAAATGACTAACATGTAAGTCTCTCTGGATAAGAGTGTCTGCTAAATGACTAACATGTAAGTCTCTCTGGATAAGAGTGTTTGCTAAATGACCAACATGTAAGTCTCTCTGGATAAGAGCATCTGCTAAATGACTAACATGTAAGTCTCTCTGGATAAGAGTGTCTGCTAAATGACTAACATGTAAGTCTCTCTGGATAAGAGTGTCTGCTAAATGACTAACATGTAAGTCTCTCTGGATAAGAGTGTCTGCTAAATGACTAACATGTAAGTCTCTGGATAAGAGTGTCTGCTAAATGACTAACATGTAAGTCTCTCTGGATAAGAGTGTCCGCTAATGACTAACATGTAAGTCTCTCTGGATAAGAGCGTCTGCTAAATGACTAACATGTAAGTACATTTACATTTACATTTAAGTCATTTAGCAGACGCTCTTATCCAGAGCGACTTACAAATTGGTGCATTCACCTTATGACATCCAGTGGAACAGCCACTTTACAATAGTGCATCTAAATCTTTTAAGGGGGGGGGGGGGTGAGAAGGATTACTTTATCCTATCCTAGGTATTCCTTAAAGAGGTGGGGTTTCAGGTGTCTCCGGAAGGTGGTGATTGACTCCGCTGTCCTGGCGTCGTGAGGGAGTTTGTTCCACCATTGGGGGGCCAGAGCAGCGAACAGTTTTGACTGGGCTGAGCGGGAACTGTACTTCCTCAGTGGTAGGGAGGCGAGCAGGCCAGAGGTGGATGAACGCAGTGCCCTTGTTTGGGTGTAGGGCCTGATCAGAGCCTGGAGGTACTGAGGTGCCGTTCCCCTCACAGCTCCGTAGGCAAGCACCATGGTCTTGTAGCGGATGCGAGCTTCAACTGGAAGCCAGTGGAGAGAGCGGAGGAGCGGGGTGACGTGAGAGAACTTGGGAAGGTTGAACACCAGACGGGCTGCGGCGTTCTGGATGAGTTGTAGGGGTTTAATGGCACAGGCAGGGAGCCCAGCCAACAGCGAGTTGCAGTAATCCAGACGGGAGATGACAAGTGCCTGGATTAGGACCTGCGCCGCTTCCTGTGTGAGGCAGGGTCGTACTCTGCGGATGTTGTAGAGCATGAACCTACAGGAACGGGCCACCGCCTTGATGTTAGTTGAGAACGACAGGGTGTTGTCCAGGATCACGCCAAGGTTCTTAGCGCTCTGGGAGGAGGACATAATGGAGTTGTCAACCGTGATGGCGAGATCATGGAACGGGCAGTCCTTCCCCGGGAGGAAGAGCAGCTCCGTCTTGCCGAGGTTCAGCTTGAGGTGGTGATCCGTCATCCACACTGATATGTCTGCCAGACATGCAGAGATGCGATTCGCCACCTGGTCATCAGAAGGGGGAAAGGAGAAGATTAATTGTGTGTCGTCTGCATAGCAATGATAGGAGAGACCATGTGAGGTTATGACAGAGCCAAGTGACTTGGTGTATAGCGAGAATAGGAGAGGGCCTAGAACAGAGCCCTGGGGGACACCAGTGGTGAGAGCACGTGGTGAGGAGACAGATTCTCGCCACGCCACCTGGTAGGAGCGACCTGTCAGGTAGGACGCAATCCAAGCGTGGGCCGCGCCGGAGATGCCCAACTCGGAGAGGGTGGAGAGGAGGATCTGATGGTTCACAGTATCGAAGGCAGCCGATAAGTCTAGAAGGATGAGAGCAGAGGAGAGAGAGTTAGCTTTAGCAGTGCGGAGCGCCTCCGTGATACAGAGAAGAGCAGTCTCAGTTGAATGACTAGTCTTGAAACCTGACTGATTTGGATCAAGAAGGTCATTCTGAGAGAGATAGCGGGAGAGCTGGCCAAGGACGGCACGTTCAAGAGTTTTGGAGAGAAAAGAAAGAAGGGATACTGGTCTGTAGTTGTTGACATCGGAGGGATCGAGTGTAGGTTTTTTCAGAAGGGGTGCAACTCTCGCTCTCTTGAAGACGGAAGGGACGTAGCCAGCGGTCAGGGATGAGTTGATGAGCGAGGTGAGGTAAGGGAGAAGGTCTCCGGAAATGGTCTGGAGAAGAGAGGAGGGGATAGGGTCAAGCGGGCAGGTTGTTGGGCGGCCGGCCGTCACAAGACGCGAGATTTCGTCTGGAGAGAGAGGGGAGAAAGAGGTCAGAGCACAGGGTAGGGCAGTGTGAGCAGAACCAGCGGTGTCGTTTGACTTAGCAAACGAGGATCGGATGTCGTCGACCTTCTTTTCAAAATGGTTGACGAAGTCATCTGCAGAGAGGGAGGAGGGGGGGGAGGGGGAGGAGGATTCAGGAGGGAGGAGAAGGTGGCAAAGAGCTTCCTAGGGTTAGAGGCAGATGCTTGGAATTTAGAGTGGTAGAAAGCGGCTTTAGCAGCAGAGACAGAAGAGGAAAATGTAGAGAGGAGGGAGTGAAAGGATGCCAGGTCCGCAGGGAGGCGAGTTTTCCTCCATTTCCGCTCGGCTGCCCGGAGCCCTGTTCTGTGAGCTCGCAATGAGTCGTCGAGCCACGGAGCGGGAGGGGAGGACCGAGCCGGCCTGGAGGATAGGGGACATAGAGAGTCAAAGGATGCAGAAAGGGAGGAGAGGAGGGTTGAGGAGGCAGAATCAGGAGATAGGTTGGAGAAGGTTTGAGCAGAGGGAAGAGATGATAGGATGGAAGAGGAGAGAGTAGCGGGGGAGAGAGAGCGAAGGTTGGGACGGCGCGATACCATCCGAGTAGGGGCAGTGTGGGAAGTGTTGGATGAGAGCGAGAGGGAAAAGGATACAAGGTAGTGGTCGGAGACTTGGAGGGGAGTTGCAATGAGGTTAGTGGAAGAACAGCATCTAGTAAAGATGAGGTCGAGCGTATTGCCTGCCTTGTGAGTAGGGGGGGAAGGTGAGAGGGTGAGGTCAAAAGAGGAGAGGAGTGGAAAGAAGGAGGCAGAGAGGAATGAGTCAAAGGTAGACGTGGGGAGGTTAAAGTCGCCCAGAACTGTGAGAGGTGAGCCGTCCTCAGGAAAGGAGCTTATCAAGGCATCAAGCTCATTGATGAACTCTCCGAGGGAACCTGGAGGGCGATAAATGATAAGGATGTTAAGCTTGAAAGGGCTGGTAACTGTGACAGCATGGAATTCAAAGGAGGCGATAGACAGATGGGTAAGGGGAGAAAGAGAGAATGACCACTTGGGAGAGATGAGGATCCCGGTGCCACCACCCCGCTGACCAGAGGCTCTCGGAGTGTGCGAGAACACGTGGGCGGACGAAGAGAGAGCAGTAGGAGTAGCAGTGTTATCTGTGGTGATCCATGTTTCCGTCAGTGCCAAGAAGTCGAGGGACTGGAGGGAGGCATAGGCTGAGATGAACTCTGCCTTGTTGGCCGCAGATCGGCAGTTCCAGAGGCTACCGGAGACCTGGAACTCCACGTGGGTCGTGCGCGCTGGGACCACCAGATTAGGGTGGCCGCGGCCACGCGGTGTGGAGCGTTTGTATGGTCTGTGCAGAGAGGAGAGAACAGGGATAGACAGACACATAGTTGACAGGCTACAGAAGAGGCTACGGTAATGCAAAGGAGATTGGAATGACAAGTGGACTACACGTCTCGAATGTTCAGAAAGTTAAGCTTACGTAGCAAGAATCTTATTGACTAAAATGATTAAAATGATACAGTACTGCTGAAGTAGGCTAGCTGGCAGTGGCTGCGTTGTTAACTTTGTAGGCTAGCTGGCAGTGGCTGCGTTGTTGACACTACACTAATCAAGTCGTTCCGTTGAGTGTAATAGTTTCTACAGTGCTGCTATTCGGGGGCTAGCTGGCTAGCTAGCAGTGTTGATTACGTTACGTTGCGTTAAAAGAACGACAATAGCTGGCTAGCTAACCTAGAAAATCGCTCTAGACTACACAATTATCTTTGATACAAAGACGGCTATGTAGCTAGCTATGTAGCTAGCTACGATCAAACAAATCAAACCGTTGTACTGTAATGAAATGAAATGAAAATGTGATACTACCTGTGGAGCGAAGCGGAATGCGACCGGGTTGTTGAGTGCGGAAGTTCTATTCGGTAGACGTTGGCTAGCTGTTGGCTAGCTAGCAGTGTCTCCTACGTTAAGGACGACAGATAGCTGGCTAGCTAACCTCGGTAAATTAAGATAATCACTCTAAAACTACACACTCTAAACTACACAATTATCTTGGATACGAAGACCACAAAGACAACTATGTAGCTAGCTAACACTACACTAATCAAGTCGTTCAGTTGAGTGTAATAGTTTCTACAGTGCTGCTATTCGGTAGACGGTGGACGTTTGCTAGCTGGCTAGCTGCTGGGCAGATAGCAGTGTAGACTACGTTAGGACGACGAAATACGATAATTACGCAATTATCTTTGATACAAAGACGGCTATGTAGCTAGCTAAGAAGAAATTGCTAAGATTAGACAAATCAAACCGTTGTACTATAATGAAATGTAATGAAATGTAATGAAAAGTTATACTACCTGCGGACCGAAGTGCGAATGCGACCGCACGCTCCAACCCAGTCTCTTATCCAGTCTCTCTGGATAAGAGCGTCTGCTAAATGACTAACATGTAAGTCTGTCTGGATAAGAGCGTCTGCTAAATGACTAACATGTAAGTCTCTCTGGATAAGAGTGTCTGCTAAATGACTAACATGTAAGTCTCTCTGGATAAGAGTGTCTTCTAAATGACTAACATGTAAGTCTCTCTGGATAAGAGTGTCTGCTAAATGACTAACATGTAAGTCTCTCTGGATAAGAGTGTCTGCTAAATGACTAACATGTAAGTCTCTCTGGATAAGAGCGTTTGCTAAATGACTAACATGTAAGTCTCTCTGGATAAGAGCGTCTGCTAAATGACCAACATGTAAGTCTCTCTGGATAAGAGCATCTGCTAAATGACTAACATGTAAGTCTCTCTGGATAAGAGCATCTGCTAAATGACTAACATGTAAGTCTCTCTGGATAAGAGCATCTGCTAAATGACTAACATGTAAGTCTCTCTGGATAAGAGCATCTGCTAAATGACTAACATGTAAGTCTCTCTGGATAAGAGCGTCTGCTAAATGACTAACATGTAAGTCTCTCTGGATAAGAGCGTCTGCTAAATGACTAACATGTAAGTCTCTCTGGATAAGAGCGTCTGCTAAATGACTAACATGTCAGTCTCTCTGGATAAGAGCGTCTGCTAAATGACTAACATGTAAGTCTCTCTGGATAAGAGCGTCTGCTAAATGACTAACATGTAAGTCTCTCTGGATAAGAGTGTCTGCTAAATGACTAACATGTAAGTCTCTCTGGATAAGAGCGTCTGCTAAATGACTAACATGTAAGTCTCTCTGGATAAGAGTGTCTGCTAAATGACTAACATGTAAGTCTCTCTGGATAAGAGCGTCTGCTAAATGACTAACATGTAAGTCTCTCTGGATAAGAGCGTCTGCTAAATGACTAACATGTAAGTCTCTCTGGATAAGAGCGTCTGCTAAATGACTAACATGTAAGTCTCTCTGGATAAGAGCGTCTGCTAAATGACTAACATGTAAGTCTCTCTGGATAAGAGCGTCTGCTAAATGACTAACATGTAAGTCTCTCTGGATAAGAGCGTCTGCTAAATGACTAACATGTAAGTCTCTCTGGATAAGAGTGTCTGCTAAATGACTAACATGTAAGTCTCTCTGGATAAGAGTGTCTGCTAAATGACTAACATGTCAGTCTCTCTGGATAAGAGCGTCTGCTAAATGACTAACATGTAAGTCTCTCTGGATAAGAGCGTCTGCTAAATGACTAACATGTAAGTCTCTCTGGATAAGAGCGTCTGCTAAATGACTAACATGTAAGTCTCTCTGGATAAGAGTGTCTGCTAAATGACTAATATGTAAGTCTCTCTGGATAAGAGGGTCTGCTAAATGACTAACATGTAAATGTAATTGCCCTGCATAGTTTCAAGGATTTGCAAATAAACATACAGTTCAGATAACTGTTGGTGAGAGGAGGTTTTGGCACATTGCATATTGAAAATGGCGTAATTTCTTTAGTTACACAAACTGCACAGGTATAGGCATTTTTTCATTTGTATAATCTGTGTTTACGCTATAGTTTGCTAATACCCATTTATGTAGCTACCGTGTAAATACCTTTGTCACTCACGTTGTAGCCTCCATCAGTTGTCTTTAAAACACCACAGTGTGATAATCTACAAGCAATGGTTTGACTGCAGTCTTTATTTGCTCACTAATTAACTACCGTTGTGTAACTTTCCATTTCCTTTTGCCAGGATGTCTCCACGCTGTTGTATTTTGGTCTGTGCAGCTGGCCTACTTTTCCCTGCACTAAGCTGGCATACATAAACACCCCCTCCACTCTAGCCTACAGAATTAGGCAAAGGGCTTATGGCCTAAAAATCTCATCTCAATTTTTTCTAACTTATGGGAGATTCACAATATACAGTGGGGAGAACAAGTATTTGATACACTGCCGATTTTGCAGGTTTTCCTACTTACAAAGCATGTAGAGGTCTGTCATTTTTATCATAGGTACACTTCAACTGTGAGAGACGGAATCTAAAACAAAAATCCAGAAAATCACATTGTATGATTTTTAAGTAATTCCTTTGCATTTTATTGCATGACATAAGTATTTGATACATCAGAAAAGCAGAACTTAATATTTGGTACAGAAACCTTTGTTTGCAATTACAGAGATCATACATTTCCTGTAGTTCTTGACCAGGTTTGCACACACTGCAGCAGGGATTTTGGCCCACTCCTCCATACAGACCTTCTCCAGATCCTTCAGGTTTCGGGGCTGTCGCTGGGCAATACGGAATTTCAGCTCCCTCCAAAGATTTTCTATTGGGTTCAGGTCTGGAGACTGGCTAGACCACTCCAGGACCTTGAGATGCTTCTTACGGAGCCACTCCTTAGTTGCCCTGGCTGTGTGTTTCGGGTCGTTGTCATGCTGGAAGACCCAGCCACGACCCATCTTCAATGCTCTTACTGAGGGAAGGAGGTTGTTGGCCAAGATCTCGCGATACATGGCCCCATCCATCCTCCCCTCAATACGGTGCAGTCGTCCTGTCCCCTTTGCAGAAAAGCAGCCCCAAAGAATGATGTTTCCACCTCCATGCTTCACGGTTGGGATGGGTTCTTGGGGTTGTACTCATCCTTCTTCTTCCTCCAAACACAGCGAGTGGAGTTTAGACCAAAAAGTTATATTTTTGTCTCATCAGACCACATGACCTTCTCCCATTCCTCCTCTGGATCATCCAGATGGTCATTGGCAAACTTCAGACGGGCCTGGACATGCGCTGGCTTGAGCAGGGGGACCTTGCGTGCGCTGCAGGATTTTAATCCATGACGGCGTAGTGTGTTACTAATGGTTTTCTTTGAGACTGTGGTCCCAGCTCTCTTCAGGTCATTGACCAGGTCCTGCCGTGTAGTTCTGGGCTGATCCCTCACCTTCCTCATGATCATTGATGCCCCACGAGGTGATATCTTGCATGGAGCCCCAGTCCGAGGGTGATTGACCGTCATCTTGAACTTCTTCCATTTTCTAATAATTGCGCCAACAGTTGTTGCCTTCTCACCAAGCTGCTTGCCTATTGTCCTGTAGCTCGTCCCAGCCTTGTGCAGGTCTACAATTTTATCCCTGATGTCCTTACACAGCTCTCTGGTCTTGGCCATTGTGGAGAGGTTGGAGTCTGTTTGATTGAGCGTGTGGACAGGTGTCTTTTATACAGGTAACGAGTTCAAACAGGTGCAGTTAATACAGGTAATGAGTGGAGAACAGGAGGGCTTCTTAAAGAAAAACTAACAGGTCTGTGAGAGCCGGAATTCTTACTGGTTGGTAGGTGATCAAATACTTATGTCATGCAATAAAATGCAAATTAATTACTTAAAAATCATACAATGTGATTTTCTGGATTTTTGTTTTAGATTCCGTCTCTCACAGTTGAAGTGTACCTATGATAAAAATTACAGACCTCTACATGCTTTGTAAGTAGGGAAACCTGCAAAATCGGCAGTGTATCAAATACTTGTTCTCCCCACTGTATATATATATATATATATATATATATATATCAATAGTTTTAAAAATGTTTTCTCAAATATGCTTTGTTGTACAATTAAAAGGTCAAATACACAGCATTTCTAACAGTCAGCAATAATCTAATGAATTCAGGGCTTGTGTAATTATACCTAGGCTAAATATAAGCCTTCCACTATCATAAGACTCACTAATAATTTAATGTAAATTATACCTAGGCTAAATATAAGCCTTCCACTATCATAAGACTCACTAATAATTTAATGTAAATTATACCTAGGCTAAATATAAGCCTTCCACAATCATAAGACACACTAATAATTTAATGTAAATTATACCTAGGCTAAATATAAGCCTTCCACAATCATAAGACACACTAATAATAAAAGTATTTTTTCAAATTAGTTTAACCTGTTTTTTTGTTGCAATAATCACTGATCTTGCTTTCAAGCCTGGCGATGAAAATACAATTTTTGTTACAAGCAGAACCATACATAATGCACGTTCACTTGTTGTAGCAGGCATTATAGAACATTAACAAAGGTCTCATAAAGAATCTCTCAAGCACAAGCCCACATGCTAGTGAGAAACCAGCTAATCTTTATTAGGAATCTTTATATTTCAACTTTGGTCAACTTGGATCTGTTAGCTAGCTAATAGTTTGAACAGTTGAATTGTTACGAACACACCCTTCTGTCTGTCTCCAACTGTTTAAACTGCATGTTAGCCTGTCCACTTTGTTCAGAGGTTGAAATCAAGTGGCCTACCTTATTTCTCAGAATGAGAACGAGTTGCCAATTCCTTATATAATTGTGTTTTACGCTTATTGCACATTTGTAAAACACAGACTAGACAGCTAGTAGTATAACAGTCTTTGGCTAAAATGCTGCTACCGCTACGTGGTAACCTCATGACTCGCGTCAACAAACTGAGCATTACTTTTCCAGAATCAATATTTTGATATTGATACTCCTGTTTTAGTACTGTCTTCTCTGCACGCAATTTGATTGGTTGAGACATGAAAAGGGTGTGGTTAGAAATGTTATCTTCTCCTCTACTACAGTGACATAATGTCTCCATGTGTTGTGGTGTCAATATGACCCATTCTGTTTGACCAAACCTCAGATGCAAATAGGGAGTTGAAACTGCTTGTCAGAGAGGAAGAAGAGATCTCTCAACTTAGTTGTGAGTGGCAGGGAGAGAGGTGTGTGTCCGTGTGTGTACTATAGAGGGAGAAGAGATCTCTGAACTTTGTTGTTGTGAGTGGCAGGGAGAGAGGTGTGTGTCCGTGTGTGTACTATAGAGGAAGAAGAGATCTCTGAACGTTGTTGTTGTGAGTGGCAGGGAGAGAGGTGTGTGTCCGTGTGTGTACTATAGAGGAAGAAGAGATCTCTGAACGTTGTTGTTGTGAGTGGCAGGGAGAGAGGTGTGTGTCCGTGTGTGTACTATAGAGGGAGAAGAGATCTCTGAACTTTGTTGTTGTGAGTGGCAGGGAGAGAGGTGTGTGTCCGTGTGTGTACTATAGAGGAAGAAGAGATCTCTGAACGTTGTTGTTGTGAGTGGCAGGGAGAGAGGTGTGTGTCCGTGTGTGTACTATAGAGGGAGAAGAGATCTCTGAACTTTGTTGTTGTGAGTGGCAGGGAGAGAGGTGTGTGTCCGTGTGTGTACTATAGAGGAAGAAGAGATCTCTGAACTTTGTTGTTGTGAGTGGCAGGGAGAGAGGTGTGTGTCCGTGTGTGTACTATAGAGGGAGAAGCGAAGCGAGAGGTTTCACTCTTGCTAAAAATCTGTCCAAAACAAGCCAAATGCATTTCTGTTGGCTTGTTTTGAACATAAGCTTGTCGCCTGCTTTCCCGTCTTCGGGATAACAATTCCCATTGTTAGGGCGGAGACATGAGCATCTCGTCATTACAGATCTCTGGTGTAAATAGGAAAGTGCACACAGCACAGAGGAGCGAAGGAGACGAGACCAAATTCTTGAATGAATTTGATATGTCGCCCAGCCCTAGTTAGGCAGGGTCTTGTGTCTAGCCTACAGCTTCACGAGCATGCCAGTCAGACAGCTTTAATGTAGACCTAAGCAACACCAAGGATGTGCTCACTACTAGCTAACAGCAGGTGAATCTCTTTGTACTGTACAGCAGCTCCTACTCTATGTTCAGGAATGATCTTCTCTTGGATGAATGAGCGGCTGGATGAGTCTACAGAACACAAGACAGATGGATGAGTCTACAGTACACAAGACAGATGGATGAGTCTACAGTACACAAGACAGATGGATGAGTCTACAGTACACAAGACAGATGGATGAGTCTACAGTACACAAGACAGATGGATGAGTCTACAGTACACAAGACAGATGGATGAGTCTACAGAACACAGACAGTTGGATGAGTCTACAGAACACAAGACAGATGGATGAGTCTACAGAACACAAGACAGATGGATGAGTCTACAGAACACAAGACAGATGGATTAGTCTACAGTACACAAGACAGATGGATGAGTCTACAGTACACAAGACAGATGGATGAGTCTACAGTACACAAGACAGATGGATGAGTCTACAGAACACAAGACAGATGGATGAGTCTACAGAGCACAAGACATATGGATGAGTCTACAGAACACAAGACAGATGGATGAGTCTACAGAGCACAAGACATATGGATGAGTCTACAGAGCACAAGACATATGGATGAGTCTACAGAACACAAGACAGATGGATGAGTCTACAGTACACAAGACAGATAGATGAGTCTACAGTACACAATACAGATGGATGAGTCTACAGTACACGATACAGATGGATGAGTCTACAGAACACAAGACAGATGGATCAATCAATGAAATGTATTTCAAATCAAATTGTATTTGTCACATGCGCCGAGTACAACAGGTGTAGACCTTACAGTGAAATGCTGACTTACAAGCCCTTAACCAACATGGCAGTTTTAAGAAAATACCTAAAAAAATAAGAGATAAGAGTAACAAATAATTAAAGAGCAGCATTAAATAACTATTGCGGGGCTTTATACAGGGGGTACCGGCACAGAGTCAATGTGGAGGCTTTATACAGGGGGTACCGGCACAGAGTCAATGTGGAGGCTTTATACAGGGGCTACCGGCACAGAGTCAATGTGTCAATGTGCAGGGGGGGGGGGGGGGGGGGGGCACCGGTGTGGAGGTAATTGAGATAATTATGTACATGTAGGTGGAGTTATTAAAGTGGCTATGCATAGATAATAAAAGAGTAGCAGCAGCGTGGGGGAGGGGGGGGTGCAATGTAAAAGATTTATAAAGCCCTTTTTACATCAGCAGATGTGACAAAGTTGTAACGTTCGTCGTCGGGAGAAGGAGAGGAGGACCAAGGTGCAGCGTGGTAAGTGTTCATTATTTTAATAAAACAACTGAACACTGAACAAAACAACAAAAACGACAAACGAACAGTCCTGTAAGGCGACGAAAAACACTAAACAGAAAATAATCACCCACAACAAAGTGGGAAAACAGGCTACCTAAATATGGTTCTCAATCAGAGACAACGATAGACAGCTGCCTCTGATTGAGAACCACACACGGCCAAACACAAAGAAATAGACAACATAGACATACAAACATAGAATGCCCACCCACATCACACCCTGATCAAACAAAAAAATAGAAACATACAAAGCAATCTATGGTCAGGGCGTGACAAAAGTGCTGTACAGAAACCCAGCCTAAAACCCCAAACAGCAAGCAATGCAGATGTAGAAGCACGGTGGCCAGGAAAAACTCCCTAGAAAGGCAGGAACCTAGGAAGAAACCTGGAGAGAAACCAGGCTCTGAGGGGTGGCCAGTCCTCTTCTGGCTGTGCCGGGTGGAGTTTAAAAGATTACATGGCCATTTAAGGCCAGATTGTTCATCAAGATGTTCAAACGTTCATAGATGACCAGCAGGGTCAAATAATAATTAGAGGTTGTAGAGGGTGCGACAGGTCAGTACCTCAGGAGTAAATGTCAGTTGGCTTTTCATAGCCGAGCATTCAGAGTTTGAGACAGCAGGTGCAGTAGAGAGAGAGAGTCGAAAACAGCAGGTCTGGGACAAGGTAGAACGTCCGGTAAACAAGTCAGGGTTCCATAGCCGCTGGCAGAACAGTTGAAACTGGAGCAGCAGCACGACCAGGTGGACTGGGCACAGCAAAGAGTCATCAGGCCAGGTAGTCCTGGGGCATGGTCCTCGATTAACCTGTACCCATGCACATTGACTCGGTACCGGTACCCCCTGTATATAGCCTCGTTACTGTTATGTAAATGTAATGTGTTACCTATTGATTGATTTGAATTTTTTTACTTTAGTTTATTTAGTGAATATTTCTTATAACTCTATTTCTTGAACTGCATTGTTGGTTAAGGGCTTGTAAGTAAGCATTTCAGAGTAAGGTCTATTACAGCTGTTGTATTCGGCGCATGTGACAAATACGATTTGATAGGGAACAGAACGATCCTCATAGCTCTGTGCTGTACAGAGGGAGCATACTTCAATTCACACAGGATACCAGATAAGACAGGAGAATTACACCAGATATAACAGACTGACCCTAGCCCGCCGGCACATAGACTATTGCAGCATAAATACTGGAGGCTGAGACAGGGGTGGGTCGGGGGACACTATGGCCCCGTCCGACGATACCCCTGGACAGGGCCAACCAGGCAGGATATAACCCCACCCACTTTGCCAAAGCACAGCCACCACACCACTAAAGGGATATCAACAGTCTACAAAATTACTACCCTGAGACAAGGCTGAGTATAGCCCACAAAGATCTCCCCCACCGCATGAGCCCGAGGGAGAGCAAAACCGGACAGGAAGATCACATCTGTGACTCAACCCTCCTAAGGACGGCATGGAAGAGCACTAGTAAGGCAGTGACTCAGCCCCCTTAATAGGGTCAGAGGCAGAGAATCCCGGTGGAGAGGGCAGCCGGCCAGGCAGAGACAGCCTTCGCATCCCTGAGCCAGATTACACTCAACCATATGACCTACTGAAGAGATGAGTCTTCAGTAATGACTTAAAGGTTGAGACCGAGTCTGCGTCTCTCACATGGATAAAAATTGAGCTCTATAGGAGAAAGCCCTGCCTCCAGCTGTTTGTTTAGAAATTCTAGGGACAATAAGGAGGCTTGGGCCTTGTGACCGTAGCGTACGTGTACATATGTACCGCAGGACCAAATCGGAGAGCTAGGTAGGAACAAGCGTTGAAACCTTGAAATCAGCCCTAGCCTTAACAGGAAGCCAGTGTAGAGAGACTGGGGTAATGGAGTAATATGATCAAATATTTTGGTTCTAGTCAGGATTCTAGCAGCCGTGTTTTGCACTAACTGAAGTTATTTAGTCCATTATCCGGGTAGCCGGAGAGCAGAGCATTGCAGTAGTCTAATCTAGAAGTGGCAAAAGCATGGATTAGCTTTCCTGCATCAGTTTTGAGCAAAAAGTTTCAGATTTTTGCAATGTTACAAAGATGGAAAAAAAGCTGTCCTTGAAATATTATTGATATGTTTGTCAAAAGAGAGATCAGGGTTCAGAGTAAGGCAGAGGTGCTTCACAGTTTTATTTGAGACGACTGTACAACCATCAAGATTAATTGTCAGATTCAACATTCAATATCCTTGTTTCTTTGGACCTAGAACTAGCATATCTGTTTTGTCAGAGTTTAAAAGTTTTAAAAAATGCTGCCATCCACTTCCTTATTTTGGAAACACAGGCTTCCATGGTAGGTATTTTTTGGGCTTTACCATGTTTAATCGAAATGTACAGCTGTGTGTCATCCATATAGCAGTGAAAGACGACATGTTTCAGAATGACATCACCAAGAGGTAGAATATATAGTCAAAACAATAGTGGTCCTAAAACGGAACCTTGAGGAACGCCTAAACGTAAAATGATTTGTCAGAGGACAAACCATCCACAGAGACGAACTGATATCTTTCCAACAGATAAGAACTTGTCCGTGTAGACCATTTAGGGTTTCTAGTCTCTCCAAAAGAATGTGGTGATCGATGGTGTCAAAAACAGCACTAAGGTCTAGGAGCACAGAACAGATGCAGAGCCTTGATCTGACGCTATTAAAAGGTGATTTACCACCTTGACGAGTGCAGTCTCAGTGCTATGATGGTGTCTAAAACCAGACTGAAGCATTTCATATACATTATTTGTCTTCAGGGAGGCAGTGAGTTGCTGCGCAACAGATTTTTCAAAAAAGAGTTAGAGGAACGGGAGATCGTTTTTTACATTTTCCTGGTCAAGGTTTGGGTTTTTCATTGCTGCCACTTTAAGTGAGTTTGGATGAGTCTACAGTACACAAGACAGATGGATGGATGAGTCTACAGTACACAAGACAGATCTCTTACAGACCTCCGCTAAGTCTTCAGTAGTGAAAACTAGATAAGCTAAGGGAGCAGGTCTCCCCAGACAGATGGTAGTTGAGGGGGAAGGGACTTTAACAAGGCAAAGACATTGAGCGCATTGAACCGATTGGGAATTTAAACCGGTTTGTCAGCGCAGTTCAATACCTTGTTAGCCCTCTGAGCTAAAGCCTATAGGCATTCAACATGATTCTTACACTACTCATGAGAACACGCTATCTCCGTCTGTCTCTGATATGGCTAAGTGATTTCACACTGCATTTATCATTTGTTATTGTATTTCAAGCCGTACAACCCGCTGAAAGGCACCATACATACATGTACAAATCTAACAATAATGATATCCCCCACCTGCAGGATTCAGTGTAAGCTAAGCCTACAGGTACAATGTTAGTTGGCCTGGTCAGGGGGGGGACTTGGTCAGGCCAGCTCATCATTTAGACACACTGCCTGTAGACAGATCACACTGTGCTCTGAGGAAGCTGAACACTTCCTCATTCATCATGCTATCATCCCCGCACCCTCCCCCCCATCCTCGCCCGCCCGGTCTGACTCTCTCCCATTGCCAACGTTGCCTAAATGATGGATGAGGTGAACATCCACAAGCCTTACTCTCTCGTCAAAGGCCAAAAGACACAGAAAGAGAGTTCATGCCCAGGCAATGGGTCACTTTTTATTGCTGGCATTTATGTAAGTCAAGGTCTACACTACGTAGCTGCAGAACCTTTGTAAGGGGCTTTTCTGAAGGAAATTATATGCTGCTAGGTCCCACTTGACAGTAAGTGCCCTTAATACCTATGTGTTTTCATGGTAGTTACTATGGCAACTCATTCTTACACACTGTAATACTTTTAGGGTGAGATGTTCAGCCATCATTTTCAGTTTATCTACAAATCTAATGCACATGAAAAATGTCATATGAAATGTCAAAGGGAAATTACACAAACTGAAAATAGATACAGGGTCGTTCCATTTGACTTCAATCGCTTTTTGACCTTACCCTTTTTGATGAGAACCAAACTTTCCATACGCATTATATACATATTTTTACCTATGGTAGTGGTGGTCAAAAGTTACTTTTTACACCTGAATAGCAAAACATTTAGGAGATAGAGGTGCTAAAAGTGGACCCATTTTGCATACTCCACCCCACTATGAGACATCCATGTCACGTCGTGTATGTAGGTGGCAGGGAAGTCAAGCGCAGGAGAATTAAACTTGGTATAAACGGAGTATTTTAATAACTTAAAACATAAACTCCAAAACCAAAGTCCAAAATAAAATGAATGTGGGTACAAGAACCCGTCGCACACCAATCCATAGAACATGAACATAACAATAAACAATCTCTGACAAGGACATGAGGGGAAACAGAGGGTTAAATACACAACAATTAATGAATGGGATTGGAACCAGGTGTGTAAGAAGACCAGACAAAACCAATGGAAAATGAAACGTAGATCATTGATGGCTAGAAGACCGGTGACGTCGATCGCCGAGCACCGCCCGAACAAGGAGAGGCATCGACTTCGGCAGAAGTCGTGACACTTCATCACTAGAACATATAAACGGTTGAGGTTGATATCATTTAAAACCTTACAAACAGGGTCGTCTAATTATTGTATAATTTCTAGATTTATTTGTATTTAGAAAAATGATGTAATTCTTTAATTTATCCATAATTTATCTAAAAATGCGTAAACTCTTATTTATTTATTTATTTTGACATATATTGTAGCTTTGACTCAATTTTACATCATCTGAGGTGTTTGTGTTGTGTCCTCCATCAGATGAGATAATCTGAGGTGTTTGTGTTGTGTCCTCCATCAGATGAGATAATCTGAGGTGTTTGTGTTGTGTCCTCCATCAGATGAGATAATCTGAGGTGTTTGTGTTGTGTCCTCCATCAAATGAGATAATCTGAGGTGTTTGTGTTGTGTCCTCCATAAATTGAGACAATCTGAGGTGTTTGTGTTGTGTCCTCCATAAATTTAGATAATCTGAGGTGTTTGTGTTGTGTCCCCCATCAGATGAGATAATCTGAGGTGTTTGTGTTGTGTCCTCCATCAGATGAGATAATCTGAGGTGTTTGTGTTGTGTCCTCCATCAAATGAGATAATCTGAGGTGTTTGTGTTGTGTCCTCCATAAATTGAGACAATCTGAGGTGTTTGTGTTGTGTCCTCCATAAATTTAGATAATCTGAGGTGTTTGTGTTGTGTCCCCCATCAGATGAGATAATCTGAGGTGTTTGTGTCGTGTCCTCCATAAATTGAGACAATCTGAGGTGTTTGTGTTGAGTCCTCCATCAATTGAGATAATCTGAGGTGTTTGTGTTGTGTCCTCCATCAGATGAGATAATCTGAGGTGTTTGTGTTGTGTCCTCCATCAGATGAGATAATCTGAGGTGTTTGTGTTGTGTCCTCCATCAGTTGAGATAATCTGAGGTGTTTGTGTTGTGTCCTCCATCAGATGAGATAATCTGAGGTGTTTGTGTTGTGTCCTCCATCAGATGAGATAATCTGAGGTGTTTGTGTTGTGTCCTCCATCAGATGAGATAATCTGAGGTGTTTGTGTTGTGTCCTCCAAAAAATTTAGATAATCTGAGGTGTTTGTGTTGTGTCCCCCATCAGATGAGATAATCTGAGGTATTTGTGTTGTGTCCTCCATCAAATGAGATAATCTGAGGTATTTGTGTTGTGTCCTCCATCAATTGAGATAATCTGAGGTGTTTGTGTTGTGTCCTCCATCAAATGAGATAATCTGAGGTGTTTGTGTTGTGTCCTCCATCAATTGAGATAATCTGAGGTGTTTGTGTTGTGTCCTCCATCAGATGAGATAATCTGAGGTATTTGTGTTGTGTCCTCCATCAGATGAGATAATCTGAGGTGTTTGTGTTGTGTCCTCCATCAGTTGAGATAATCTGAGGTGTTTGTGTTGTGTCCTCCATCAGTTGAGATAATCTGAGGTGTTTGTGTTGTGTCCTCCATCAGATGAGATAATCTGAGGTGTTTGTGTTGTGTCCTCCATCAGTTGAGATAATCTGAGGTGTTTGTGTTGTGTCCTCCATCAGTTGAGATAATCTGAGGTGTTTGTGTTGTGTCCTCCATCAATTGAGATAATCTGAGGTGTTTGTGTTGTGTCCTCCATCAGTTGAGATAATCTGAGGTGTTTGTGTTGTGTCCTCCATCAGATGAGATAATCTGAGTTGTTTGTGTCGTGTCCTCCATCAAATGAGACCCAGAATGCTCTAGAATACAGGCCGGGTGTCATGTCAGTCATAGAAATATAATTCCTAGGATGGACATATCAAATCAAAATCAAATGAAATTGTATTTGTCACGTACGTCGCATACACAACGGGTGTAAACTTGACCGTGAAATTCTTGCTTAAGAGCCCTTCCCAACGCTGCAGAGTTAAAGAAATTATAATACAAATAAAAATAGTAACAAAAGAGGAAAATATTACACAAAAATGGAGCTACTGTATATACAGGAAGTACAAGTACCAGATCACTGTGCAGCTATATACAGGAAGTACCAGTACCAGACCACTGTGGAGCTATATACAGGAAGTACCAGTACCAGACCACTGTGGAGCTATATACAGGAAGTACCAGTACCAGATCAATGTGAAGCTATATACAGCAAGTACCAGTACCAGATCATAGTGTAGCTATATACAGGAAGTACCAGTACCAGACCACTGTGGAGCTATATACAGGGAGTACCAGTACCAGACCACTGTGGAGCTATATACAGGGAGTACCAGTACCAGATCAATGTGAAGCTATATACAGGAAGTACCAGTACCAGATCAATGTGGAGCTATATACAGGGACTACCAGTACCAGATCAATGTGCAGCTATATACAGGGAGTACCAGTACCAGATCAATGTGAAGCTATATACAGGAAGTACCAGTACCAGATCAATGTGGAGCTATATACAGGGAGTACCAGTACCAGATCAATGTGAAGCTATATACAGGAAGTACCAGTACCAGATCAATGTGGAGCTATATACAGGGAGTACCAGTACCAGATCAATTTGAAGCTATATACAGGGGGTACAGTGCATTTGGAAAGTATTCAGACCCCTTGACTTTTTCCACATTTTGTTACATTACAGCCCTATTCTAAAATGTATTAAATGTTTTTTTCCCCATCATCAATCTACAATACCCCATAATGACAAGGAATGTACAGGTTTTTAGAAATGGAAATATCACATTCACATAAGTATTCAGACCCTTTACTCAGTACTTTGTTGAAGCACCTTTTGCAGCGATTACTGCCTTGAGTCTTCTTGGGAATGACGCTACAATCTTGGCACACCTGTATTTGGGGAATTTCTCCCATTCTTCTCTGCAGATCCTCTCAATCTCTGTCAGGTTGGATGGGGAGCGTTGCTGCACAGCTATTTTCAGGTCTCTCCAGAGATGTTCGATCGGGTTCAAGTCCGGGCTCTAGCTGGGCCACTCAAGGACATTCAGAGACTCGTCCCGAAGCCACTCCAGGGTTGTCTTGGCTGTGTGCTTAGGGTCGTTGTCCTGTTGAAAGTTGAGCTGTTCTTGCCATAATATGGACTTTTACCAAATAGGGCTATCTTCTGTATACCGCCCCTACCTTGTCACAACACAACTGATTGGCTCAAACGCATTAAGAAGGAAAGAAATTCCACAAATTAACTTTTAGATGTGTAGATGTGTCCAAACTTTTGACTGGTACTGTACATGAAGGCAGGGTAAAGTGACTAGGCATCAGGATAGTTAATAATAAGAGTAAACTAAAGAACAGAGTAGCAGCAGCATATGATGAGTGTGAAGGTGTGTGTGTGTGTGTGTGTGTGTGTGTGTGTGTGTGTGTGTGTGTGTGTGTGTGTGTGTGTGTGTGTGTGTGTGTGTGTGTGTGTGTGTGTGTGTGTGTGTGTGTGTGTGTGTGTGTGTGTGTGTGTGTGTGTGTGTGTGTGTGTGTGGGGGGGTGTGGGTGTGGGTGTGGGTGTGGGTGTGGGTGTGTGTGTGTGTGTTTGTGTGTGGACCATGTCCTTAGTGATGTGGACGCCAAGGAACTTGAAGCTCCCTTCAGACCACTTCAATTTAGCTGGAACATCATTGACATTTAAATTGAATTGACATTTTTACTTTCAATTACTACTACAAAGATGGCCGCCGGTCCACCCAGCATCAAATGTCAACTTAAATAGGATGTCTACTCTATTATCTACAGTTGTGATTTCAATAGGTTTCCAATGGAAGATTGGCAGTCTAATGTAAAACCAATATTAGGAAGGTATTGATATTGATGTTCTTAGTCAAGACAACATTCTCTGACGTGTGGACCTCCAACCATCTTCGTGCCATCATTTGAAAGTTGACATTTCAATTATATAGCTGTTTTAGTACATTTATCAGCCAAAACATGACACCCAGCCTGTATTCAAGAGTATGCTGTGTCTCAACCGATGGTGGGCACAACACAAACACCTCAAATGATGTAAAATAGGGTCAAAGCTACAACATATGTGTGGGGGAAAAAATGTACTTTGCGTTTAAAAAAAAAAGATTCTGTTAAACTTTAAAATAAATATTGTTTGACAAACCTGTTTGTAAGGTTTTAAATGATATCAACCTCAACCGTTTATATTTTCTAGTGATGAAAACATGGATGTCAAAATGGGTCAACTTTGAGCACCTCTATCTCCTAAATGTTTTGTCATTTATGTCCAAAAATATACTTTCTGATCACTTCTACCACGGGCAAATATATATTGAACATTTGGTGGAAATCAAAAGGAGGGCAGTCAAAAAGTGATTGAAATCAATGGAATGAGCCTGTAATAGACAACACTGCAACACTGTCTGTCTCTACACTGTAATTACACTGCCTTTGTACCTGCCAGGTAAATACTCAAGTATTAGGGACATTTGTTAGTTAAAGTGGGACTCCTCTATGTTTTAATAGTGAACAGCTAAGAGTTTTATCAGATCATGTTTCCCATCACTCCAAGCTGAGTAATGACTGTGAAGAGTACTGTCCATCAACCAGTACTCTGAACTCTATCTTTATTCATTGACTTCTGACTTAACATGAAGGTAGCTTGAAATGTTCTCATTTAGCGGTGTTGAAAGGCCACTTCAATGAGAAATGACTCATTGTTTACAGTTGTTCACCCAGAAGCATGTGTCTGGACTGCTGCATTTGTTTTTGGAGTGAGACAGTTTTTTTTGTCAGGTTCATAATTTTAACTTAAAGATGGAATCCGCATTTGAGGAAACAGCAGCATGTTCGCCCCGGCGCCTTTGTTCAAGTTTTTGTTTTGATGATGTAACGGAGGAGAAACGGAGGAGAGGTACGTGATAAGCATGGTTACATACTCTGCTGTTCTATCGAGCGTGCAGTGATGTCCGAGGGGGGAAACTGTTTGTTGTCTCAGTAACTTATTTGTTGTTGTAATATCCCAAACGGACGTGCGGTTCCAACAAATAAGGATTGTAGCTGTAAGCAGCCGAAACAGCTATTATATGTAGTCAAATATTATATTATATTATATGTAGTCAAATTTTGAAGTGGTCAGATCTATCTGCAGTAAGCTATTCATTTTACAGTAAGCAAACCCAGCAGCAGCAGTTAACATTTCATCTTCATGTGTCAAACAGAGGTTGTCTAACTAAGTCTTTGACACAGTCGATGAGCAGCGGCCTCTGACACTAGTCCTGACACTAGCCAACTAGCCCTGACATTAGCCCACTATCCCTGACACTAGCCCTGACACTAGCCCACTAGCCCTGACATTAGCCAACTAGCCCTGACACTAGCCCACTATCCCTGACATTAGCCCTGACACTAGCCCACTAGCCCTGACACTAGCCCTGACACTAGTCCTGACACTAGCCCACTAGCCCTGATTTTAGCCCACTAGCCCTTTCATTAGCCAAGTAGCCCTTTCATTAGCCAAGTAGCCCTGACACTAGCCCACTAGCCCTGACGTTAGCCCACTAGCCCTGACACTAGCCCACTAGCCCTGACACTAGCCCTGACATTAGCCAACTAGTCTTGACCTTAGCCCACTAGCCCTGTCATTAGCCAACTAGTCTTGACCTTAGCCCACTAGCCCTGTCATTAACCCACTAGCCCTGACACTAGCCTTGACATTAGCCACTAGCCCTGAGACTAGCCCAACCTATCCACAGCATGGTTCTCTCCATACCGTTTGCATGAATTTTGTTTAATTCATTTTCTACTTCTATTTAGCCAGGGAGTCTTACCCATCAGCTAACTGAATAATATGAGCTCCACCTTTCCAGCTTGCAAATTTACTTAATTATCATAAGAGCCAAGCGAGTGGCATCCGTCCATTTTGGGCATTTGTGGCATCAGTCCATATGACAAGATAATGGTATGGGTGGAGATGTGAGGTATGAAGCCAAATATATGATCTCTCTGCAAATAGGCAGCAATGAATGGATGATAGTCTAGGTATGAATGGATGATAGTCTAGGTATGAATGGATGATAGTCTAGGTATGAATGGATGATAGTCTAGGTATGAATGGATGATAGTCTAGGTATGAACGGATGATAGTCTAGGTATGAACGGATGATAGTCTAGGTATGAATGGATGATAGTCTAGGTATGAACGGATGATAGTCTAGGTATGAATGGATGATAGTCTAGGTATGAATGGATGATAGTCTAGGTATGAATGGATGATAGTCTAGGTATGAACGGATGATAGTCTAGGTATGAACGGATGATAGTCTAGGTATGAACGGATGATAGTCTAGGTATGAACGGATGATAGTCTAGGTATGAATGGATGATAGTCTAGGTATGAACGGATGATAGTCTAGGTATGAATGGATGATAGTCTAGGTATTGAAACTACAGCTTTACAACACCAGTTGCATTGTCCCCTGGAGTATCTGTAAACAGTTGTGTTCCTCAGCAACAATCTAGTGGAATCAATGAGACCAGATTCAAGGCCAAATGCTAAAACTGTATCTAAAAATACAGTCTCAAAGAGAAAGCCAACGGTATGAACGGTGTTGGTTATTAACACCGACTGTTTCAGTGTGCTTTTTGTGCTACACCAACTATAAGACTTCACATCCCTCTAGTGCTTCTGTGCCGGCCTTCTTGTTGATTTCACGATTTTGTGCTGATCCGCGTATTGATTGGCTGGTCCCGGGAGCAGCAGAGGCAGGCAGGTTGGTGGGCGCGTGGGCGTTTTATGATCTGTCCTCATCCTCTTTCCATCCTGTAAAGTGCTTAACAACAATCAATCTTTACTCCGCTCTTCAGAGATAGTGTTGGCTGTGAGGGCTGGTATTGATCAACAAAGTCTCCAGGTAATCTTTACTCAAAATACAAACTTCACCTTTTCCCTGACTGAGGAGAAAGCAATGTAAAAAGAGCTGCATAACAATCCGATGCAATAATATGTACAAGACCTCCATATTCTACCACCATCTCTGGTTAGGTCCTCTTAGTGGAGTATCAGACCTCGACCACCTGTAAGAGTCAAGGCCTGTATCATCACTCTACCAACAATAAGCAACGCTATCAACAGAGTGTTAGGCCTTCAAGGTGAAATGCTGATTTCAGATCAGTAGTGAGATGACCTTTCTTTGTTGCCTCCCTTTGTTTTCCTCTCCTTTGTGTTGAATAAAGGTCAAAGTTCAGTTCAGTAGTGAGATGACCTTTCTTTGTTCCGTACCTTTGTTTTCCACTGCTCTGTGTTGAAGAGAGGTCAAAGTTCAGTTCAGTAGTGAGATGACCTTTCTTTGTTGCCTCCCTTTGTTTTCCTCTCCTTTGTGTTGAATAAAGGTCAAAGTTCAGTTCAGTAGTGAGATGACCTTTCTTTGTTCCCTCCCTTTATTTTCCTCTCCTTTGTGTTGAATAAAGGTCAAAGTTCAGTTCAGTAGTGAGATGACCTTTCTTTTTTCCGTACCTTTGTTTTCCACTGCTCTGTGTTGAAGAGAGGTCAAAGAACAGAGATCATTGCTAGATGAAACCTGACAGACAGGACGAGTCCATTCCGGGTTCAGGAAGGCCTTGGGGTGACAGCCACTGACAGACGTCGGGATAAGTGTCAGGTCTAACGGAGACCTGCTTTTCTTCTGTTTGACATCCTCCACCAAACTGACAGGAATGCTGAGGTCGTCCTATAACTTGTCATCCTCCACCAAACTGACAGGAATGCTGAGGTCGTCCTATAACTTGTCATCTTCCACCAAACTGACAGGAACGCTAAGGTCATCCTATAACTTGTCATCCTCCACCAAACTGACAGGAATGCTGAGGTCGTCCTATAACTTGTCATCCTCCACCAAACTGACAGGAATGCTGAGGTCGTCCTATAACTTGTCATCCTCCACCAAACTGACAGGAACGCTGAGGTCATCCTATAACTTGTCATCCTCCACCAAACTGACAGGAACGCTGAGGTCATCCTATAACTTGTCATCTTCCACCAAACTGACAGGAACGCTGAGGTCGTCCTATAACTTGTCATCCTCCACCAAACTGACAGGAACGCTGAGGTCGTCCTATAACTTGTCATCCTCCACCAAACTGACAGGAACGCTGAGGTCGTCCTATAACTTGTCATCCTCCACCAAACTGACAGGAACGCTGAGGTCGTCCTATAACTTGTCATCCTCCACCAAACTGACAGGAACGCTGAGGTCGTCCTATAACTTGTCATCCTCCACCAAACTGACAGGAACGCTGAGGTCGTCCTATAACTTCCCTCCTCTGTCATCACGGCCCTGAAGCATGAACACTCATCTTCACCGCTCTGTCGTTTGATTTTGCGTGCAGCAAGTTCAAGTAGGATGGCAATGGAATGAAACTGGAGGAACTTAGCCAGAGGTGGGCGAAACATGCCAACCCAAATCACAGAAGTAGTACAACTCATAGTGTACAACAGGGAGAGCCTCTCTTCTTCTTCTCTCTCTTCATGTTTATGCTAATGAGCCTCATTACCATGCTTTGTAGAAATCTGGGGCTGTACTGGAAGTCATGTGATCAGCACTCAGTACAGTTTTTGGAGGTCATTCAAATCCAATGGGGATCCAGTGCAATTAATCAAAATAATGTATTCGGGAAAAACAACGCAGTAGGACAGCAAAGTTCACCGTCGATGGGAGGTGGAGTGTATTTGACGGCGCGCCAGGTATCCATATTGGCATGGAGACAGAGGGAGTTTTGGATAATTCTTCATGTACATTGTTTGACTTCTCCTTGCCTATCCCAGAGAGGCCAAGAGAAGAGTAAAACAATTCAGATGCTGGAATACTTAATCTTAAAGAGTATTTTCATGTTGTCTGGATATTGCCTGTGTGTTGAAGAGTGAAGTGATTGAGTGGAAAATATGTAGAAAGCACAGGATGTTGGGTCATTGAATGAGGGCCTGGGGTGTCTTTGTGAGTTACAGCGGCTGTCATGTAGTCTGGCTGACACGAGCTCTCAAAGTCTTCTTGCTGTGTAGTCACGTGGGTCGGGCGTCAGTCAGGCTAGATGTCATGAAGCTTAGTGCAAATAATGATAAGGATTCTGTTTAGGAATAACAAGCAAATGAGGATAAGAATTCTGTGTAGGAATAACAAGTAAATGATGATAAGGATTCTGTTTATGAATAACAAACAAATTATAATGATTCTGTTGAGGAATAACAAGTAAATGATAATAAGGATTCTGTTGAGGAATAACAAGCAAATGAGAGCTATTTAACCTTTTTTTTACTGATATGCTCAAGAAAGACGCAAGCTGAAGGATGACACGTGCTCAATGATGACAAGGTGCTTTACATCCAATATGTGGGTTTTGTATAGGACAAGGGCCTCAGCCTGAAGTATCGGTGTGTTCAGTGGAACAGGAAACTGGAGAGTGAATAAGTGTCTACCCATCAAGTCAGTTTAATTCCTACTTAATTGCCAATAAGTCATGTTTGATTATTAAATATACAGTGGGGAGAACAAGTATTTGATACACTGCCGATTTTGCAGGTTTTCCTACTTACAAAGCATGTAGAGGTCTGTAATTTTTATCATAGGTACACTTCAACTATGAGAGACGGAATCTAAAACAAAAATCCAGAAAATCACATTGTATGATTTTTAAGTAATTAATTTGCATTTTATTGCATGACATAAGTATTTGATACATCAGAAAAGCAGAACTTAATATTTGGTACAGAAACCTTTGTTTGCAATTACAGAGATCATACGTTTCCTGTAGTTCTTGACTAGGTTTGCACACACTGCAGCAGGGATTTTGGCCCACTCCTCCCTACAGATCTTCTCCAGATCCTTCAGGTTTCGGGGCTGTCGCTGGGCAATACGGACTTTCAGCTCCCTCCAAAGATTTTCTATTGGGTTCAGGTCTGGAGACTGGCTAGGCCACTCCAGGACCTTGAGATGCTTCTTACGGAGCCACTCCTTAGTTGCCCTGGCTGTGTGTTTTGGGTCGTTGTCATGCTGGAAGACCCAGCCACGACCCATCTTCAATGCTCTTACTGAGGGAAGGAGGTTGTTGGCCAAGATCTCGCGATACATGGCCCCATCCATCCTCCCCTCAATACGGTGCAGTCGTCCTGTCCCCTTTGCAGAAAAACATCCCCAAAGAATGATGTTTCCACCTCCATGCTTCACGGTTGGGATGGTGTTCTTGGGGTTGTACTCATCCTTCTTCTTCCTCCAAACACGGCGAGTGGAGTTTAGACCAAAAAGCTCTATTTTTGTCTCATCAGACCACATGACCTTCTCCCATTCCTCCTCTGGATCATCCAGATGGTCATTCGCAAACTTCAGACGGGCCTGGACATGCGCTGGCTTGAGCAGGGGGACCTTGCGTGCGCTGCAGGATTTTAATCCATGACGGCGTAGTGTGTTACTAATGGTTTTCTTTGAGACTGTGGTCCCAACTCTCTTCAGGTCATTGACCAGGTCCTTCCCGTGTAGTTCTGGGCTGATCCCTCACCTTCCTCATGATCATTGATGCCCCACGAGGTGAGATCTTGCATGGAGCCCCAGACCGAGGGTGATTGACCGTCATCTTGAACTTCTTCCATTTTCTAATAATTGCGCCAACAGTTGTTGCCTTCTCACCAAGCTGCTTGCCTATTGTCCTGTAGCCCGTCCCAGCCTTGTGCAGGTCTACAATTTTATCCCTGATGTCCTTACACAGCTCTCTGGTCTTGGCCATTGTGGAGAGTTTGGAGTCTGTTTGATTGAGTGTGTGGACAGGTGTCTTTTATACAGGTAACAAGTTCAAACAGGTGCAGTTAATACAGGTAATGAGTGGAGAACAGGAGGGCTTCTTAAAGAAAAACTAACAGGTCTGTGAGAGCCGGAATTCTTACTGGTTGGTAGGTGATCAAATACTTATGTCATGCAATAAAATGCAAATTAATTACTTAAAAATCATACAATGTGATTTTCTGGATTTTTGTTTTAGATTCAGTCTCTCACAGTTGATGTGTACCTATGATAAAAATTACAGACCTCTACATGCTTTGTAAGTAGGAAAACCTGCAAAATCGGCAGTGTATCAAATACTTGTTCTCCCCACTGTATATCCTCTATTAAGGCCACAGCTGAAATGGTAAAGTAAATGAAAGGGTAAATATGCTATTATGTTTCTACTTTTATACTAAGGCTGTAAAACGACTAAAACATATTGAGTTCATTGCATGATTTGCTCTGATTATCGGGATTAATCTCAAATTCAGAATTTGCTCGAATTGAGCTGTAATTTTAAGATTTTTTTTATACAGAAAAAGCATTATAAGAATATTGACGTCTTGATTTTGTCCAAACTCAAGTAACGGTTCGCAAAATCTAGTAAATTTATAAAGCACCCTTTCTTTAACTTCAATGTCAACTTGTTTTGATAATGCATGGTGTTTTACCTGTAATGAGTATGTACTGTATTATGGATGTTTTCAGTGTATTCTGAATGCTTTCAGACAATGTGACGAATCACGATATAGAAAGAATTGTGCACTAAAATGACAAAAAGTGAATTTAAATTGACTGATGAACTCTTGACAGCCCTACGTTATACACTACTGGTCAGTGGATTCAACTGCTTTGTCCTGTAGACTCATAGATTACACTTAATGAGTTTTTCTGTTATCTTTCTGGGTTTTGCATCCTTTCAAACCACTAAATAGTTTAAAACCACCACAAACTCTGACAGAAATAGGCATCGCCCTACTTCAGGGACATGGAGGCGCAGACACTCTCCACATTACCTGGGACATGGTAATAGCGCCGCATCGCTCCTCCCTCCTAAGAGAATTTAGCCCAGATGTGACAGGCATACTCTGCAGTTGTGTTGAAAGGCTCGGGTTCGTCTTCTGCTGGGACTCAGGGAGAGGAGTTGATGCCGACTCAGCCTTTAGTCTCTGCATGGGCCTCATCTTATGGATCTCTTATGTTGGGGGTGGCCACTTAATATTCAATCAAGGCTGGGAGAACAAGTGCATTGGGGGTAGCCATCTTAATAATTGAAGGACAGCCTTGGTACAGTAGCTATGGAAAATCCTTGGAAGTTTTTTTTTTTCTGGCTCTTGAAGTTTGTCCCAGAAAGCTGTGAGACTTGTTTTTTCAAGACAGCTGATCCCAAACTCCCTATAGGCAGATATAGAAAGAGATGAAGGAGGAAGAAACAGACAATGCATTGGCCAACAGCAAATGCAGTGTGACCGTGCAGGGGCTGTGGGCCAAACTGAAGGAGATTACCCAACGGAAGGCATCTTTCCTCAGGGATTTGTTAACACTTTAACTTGCCGCTTTCCTCCGTGTCCTTCCATTTATTTTGGCAGTTTACTGCTTCAGGTATTTAAAGGTTCTGAAAATTACAGTTGGCTAACTTCCAGGAAGTTTGAAAAGACAGGCTGAGTGGGCGGGGAGCTTATATTCATGAGCTCGCCTTGACTGACAGCTCTTTGAAAACACCTATTTCAAGCAACTTGGATGCAGTGAGCAGTGTTACACTTAAATCATCTCAAGTTAATTTGGTGAAACACAAAGCAACTCAAACAACATTAAAATTGCATCAATGATATCCATTTTGTTTTTAATGAATCTCCCATTTGGCAGGTCTCTTGTGACGCGGTTCACAGCACCACTGACTGATGTGTTGACTTGACATCTGCGTCTGCGTTTTGAATAACCCATCGCCCCTTTTGTTCCACGCTGGCTGAAGACCTAGCTAGCCAGCAACATGCTAACACCAGACGCAGATGAAAGGGGTGACATATAAATATATTTGCCATAGATGAATAGGGTAAACTTTGAATTATATTTGCTGACAACCTACAGTAACATTTGGGAACCCGTAGAGTTGCTGTCTATCCATATATACCACGCCCCTCTGCAGGCATGCCTTCTCCGATATTGGTTACAAGGCAGTACTTATTTAAATTAGGTAAGAGAATCACGTTACCATTGGTGTATTAAAATGAGCGTTAAGGTGATGTCACCTTGTCCCCTTAGTAATGAATCCAAGTTTTTGACATGGTGGAGACGACCAGTAACTTTATGATCAAACTTTATCAATGTAGAAGCAACAGTCATTTTTCATACTTTGGTCATCATACTTCGATCTGTTTTCATCAAAATATCATCAATTTCATCAAAGACTGTTCATGACCTTTTAACATGGTCATGATGTAACAGGCTTGTCATAGCGTCGAATGAACCACAGTTAATGATGAACTGACAAAGCAGATCCCCCCCCAAAATAAAAAGGTTGGGTGCTTGATGCCACGATGTGACCTAGAACACATTCCCATTTGGGTCCCAAACTAACGAAAACGTATTACATCTTTATAGAGCGTTCATAAAGTCTTCATAAGCACTACACAGATTATTTATACATACTTTAGAAGCAGTCACTGCCACTTGATAAAGCACATATAAGATCCATTAATGTAGGTTCTTTGGTACCCTAGCATGGATTTTGCCAAGACCCGTAAAGCCTCGTTAAAGCCGTATTAAAAGTTTTTTTTGTTTTTTAAATAGGAGCCAAATATTTCATGTTGGCTGTCATGTCAGGTGGAATTTCTATGGTGTTTAATTTGACCAAGTAACTAAATCAATGGAAGTATTCGGAGCAAAAACAGTTGACATGGAAGTAGCCTGTAGTTTTTATTACAGTGTTCTACTACAGTACTTAGGTGTATTCAGAAGAATACTTGCTGCAACTAATCACTTTTACAACGTCACATTTCATCCATCCCTCCCTTCAACCATCCCACTGATCGTTTTAGATTTATTTTCGGCTCTCAAAGACATCTCTCCGAATTTAAATTCATGTTTCATCAAAGCCTGCATAAAATGCTGATTATAGAAAATATATCAAAATGAATCCGCCGTGTCTGAAGATGAAAGTGTTCTAATCTTTCATGGTTATGTGACCATTACGTCATTAATGTTTTACATTAAAGGAAAGTACATACAATTATTACCACCTTAACATTGTTCTAAACACTTCTCTCCCGGCACGTGTTGATGAATCCAACTCACAGTATATTTATGACGTGTTGTGTAATCTAATCTAATACAATACTTGGTGAAATTAAATAGTGTTGGTTTGTGTGCTAGTTTTCAGCTTTTCCTTGTACGCCACCACTGAATCTAACCATTTAAACCGGTTGTGTGGACTCTTTGAAAAATGACATTGATCAGTAAGGCTAAGAAGAAAACATCATAATACTCTATCTAGTGCTTTAAGACTTTCCCTCTGTGTTGCTGGTACTCCCATAACTAGGCCTTCTATAAGATTGCCAGCCCTTTAATGTATTTTAATCTAACCATGCTGAGATCACGATCTCTTTCGCAGATGAGCCCTGCATCAACACATCAATAAACAATTAGTACACTATACATACCTATATAGACATAAATTACACAAAACACTAAAAGCAAAGCACAAGCATATATAACATCAGGCTTCTAGGCTCGGACTGGCTGCGCCTTAAACAGTCGCTGTCCACTGTCTTGCGGTGCTGAATTTCAAAATTCAGATTCCGTCGCTGTCCTTTTCAGTCGGTGCTGAATCGCCTGAACGCGTGTGCGTGTGCCCGCGCCTGCGCCTGTTTCTCTATGTGTTTGTGTCAGGTTACGATGATACATTTTCACTGCAACGATGAGCACCAAATGGTTTCTAGTGACAACGTAGAGCTGTTTTATATGTTGAATTGCATGTGGCCTAGACCAGAGCAATACATGTATTGTAAGTATGGCTCTGGCCTCTACTAGATCCATTCAACTCTACACAATACATTCAGTCAAACAGCCTACAGTCATTGCCGTCTCATTTCTATGAAGCTTCTCACAACGTGCCACTTGTCTGAGGTCACACCGGAATCGGACGTCCTGTTACACGCTCAGACATCCTTGTAAGTCACTGAAAAGGCAACTACCTATAATGTAAAAGGTGCAGATGCCGGTGATTAAATGACTTAAATGTAAATGTAAATTTAAAGACTACCGAAGCGTATCATTTTGATTAGGCAGGACACCCTGTGAAATGACGGATTATTGTCAATAGTTGAATTGAGAGGGGCAAACGCCTGTAGGTGGCAACCCTGCCTCATCAAGTAAACACACACACACACACACACACACACACACACACACACACACACACACACACACACACACACACACACACACACACACACACACACACACACACACACACACACACACACACACACACACACACACCATTCCCTCTGGCCTTTATGTGTTAATGCTATTGATCAGTCAATAATAATGAGTTCATAGAGATGTAACCCAAATGGAAGGTCGGTAGAATGAGACGATGGATTGTAGGCGAATACTAGAGAGGTTTCAGTCTTTAGCCTACCACACACACGGCAGTGGTATTTTTACATCGCTGAGCTCGGACCATGCAGTCTAATGAATTCCATGTGCTCCCTCCCTATTCGAGCCATGGACTGCAGCAAGCGCAAGAGCGATTAGAACCCAGTGGCTCCCCGGTGGATATGGAACACACGGAATGTTGATGGTGCTGATATTACACGGATCCCACAAATCCCCCTGACATCGCAAAAATTGTTATCAATAGTTACCCTTATGTTAACTAGGTAGCCTACCGGACTGCATCGAAAACCAGCTTCTGGTGGATATTTAGTAATTACAGAGCGCATATAGGCTACATTCCGCGCGCTCATATGCCATTGGTTTGCGTATTAGGCTCTGCGTTATTTCCCAGGGAATCAAGTTGATGGATTGGCTATGGATGCATTGAGTGGTTGTTTGACGAATCTGGATCAGAACCTTCGAATAAGAATGGCTGCGTCCTTTTGAGACATGTATGTATGTACACACCTCGACTGCATCCATGCATATACTTATATATTTTTTTGATTTTACGCTTGCTACATCGATCATGTTCGGGAATATTGCCTGGACATGTGACCCTCTATGGTAACTGACATTATACCTCTGCAAATCCTCCAGTAGGCTATCAGAGAGCTGCACCAATAAGGGATGAACATCAATCCAAATGTGGATAGTCCATTTCAATCTCGGGTTATGGCATTATTAACTGTGTACGCTCAAGAATAATTTCACAGAGAAATCCTATATAGGGCATCACGTTCAGTTCCACAGGAAAGGGCTATATGAAGAAATAGCCCCAGACTTATCGCTCTCTCACAAACTCGGCAGCATTTCCCCCCATCGGAATACAAAGTCAAAAGCTACCGGCACCCCGCGGGTTTTCTCTACTGTGGCCACAGGAATGGTGGATTCATCCCAATTTCATGCACCTCTTTTTGATCATTTGTAAGTTTTTTTATTGCGTTCGAGGTTCGTTTTCTTACGTTTTTGATTCTGCTGCTGCCGATGTAGACTACGTGTGGTTGCCTCGAATCCTTTCACATGGGTGAGGATTGTGCATCGGTCTTCCAGCCAATCCAATCGGATACCTTGGCCCTGGTGTGTTTGATTTTTTTGCTTCATTTTGAGCACAATCCCACATCTTCGAGAAAATGCGTAAGTCTGTTTTATTTGATTTATTCACCTCTTATATCTACATTAAGTTAGGCACTTTAATCTGTCTTATCCATCTCGGCTACTCTACACGACAGAGTGGTCATTTGGGTGTTCAACACGACACCGTTTTCCGCTATGGACTAATGTCGCTATAATGTCGCTATAATGTCGCTTTAGGCTACATGTACAATAGTTGATGTTAATTCACATTTTTTTAAGACACAATTAAACCATGTGAAGCTCTCTCTCGCGCGCGCGCGCGCGTGTGTATATGTGCATGTGTGTTTAAGAGAGAGAGAGGGAGAGAGAGAGAGAGAGAGAGAGAGAGAGAGAGAGAGAGAGAGAGAGAGAGAGTCCGAAAGAGACATAGTAAGTAGTTAGATAAATATATACGTAATAATAGGCTTTATTTATTTAATGATGGGGTATGGCCTAAACCGTTTGGTGAGACAGTGTGTTTAGGTAGATTCGGGATTCTGTAGATCCCTGTATAGCCATTATACCAATGTTGCTAGATACGTCATATGGTCATTCATATTCAGCTCAGGTGTGGTTCGTCATGCCGCTTAGTAATGACACATTTACAGCACGGGGGCCACCAGATTGACCCACCAAATTCCTCAGGTGAGTTCTACAATAGGGTTTCATAGATTTTGGATGTTTTGAGTAATATTTATCAACTGACTAGGCCCCCCAATTAGCTTTTATCCACTAACTCTGTATCCGTGCATGTTAAATCCACCGTGATATTTATGACGTTCAAAGCAATTGACTCGAGCGGAGTGTCAGCCCACATGAGACTGCTTGTGTCTCAACCCCAGTGCTCTTCCTGTGGCACAGCTGCTAATGGAATGTGATGGAGGTGCATTAGTGTTGATTTCCCCCAATCGGATTCCCGAGCACTGTTGACCAGAAGGGAGCATGATGTCTAACCAGGAGTTATGTCATTTGGTGCTGATTCAGATTCTAACTAGTGGGTGTTATATTATAGCTGCGGTGCCTCAACGGGGCGTCACGCTTGGGTGAGTTAATACAGTTCCGGTGTTGATGTGAGCTGTCCATTGGAAGGCGGTGCTGAAAATCCTACCCGCGTTAGGTTACTGGAGGGCGATACCTTGTTAGGCCTCCTATATAGATTTACCCGAGCATGAAAGCATATTACTCAGAACATGAAAGCACATTTCTTTAGATAGTAATACTGTGTTGATGTAAGTTTCTCCATTATAAATAACCATGAACCTGTCGGCCATGTTCATTAGCAGGTTTTAAGGCAACTGTGCATTGGGAAAACATGAATGTTCAAATTGGCATGGACTTTCATTTCAATGGTTTCTCACTGGAAACATTGTTTCTTCCGAAACATTCATTCAAATATGCATGAAGTATATTATCTCTTCACATGTTGTTGCATATTCAACATTTGCCAAAAGACCAGCAGCTCAAGAAGAATGATATTTACTCTTTGGCTTATGCTGGAAATTGGAAACCCCTATCATGTTTTGCCAAAGGCACACATTACCTTAAATCCCATTTATATTTCTTTCAATAATGGCATGTCTGCTATATGCGTAATATACCACTTTAAATTAGTCATGTTTAACTAATCACTATGATGTAAGCTGTTTGGTCTTCTGCTTGTATTACTTCAACCTGAAACTGACTGTTACTATGCCACAGCACTGAATATGTTTAGCAGTGCAGATCATGGAAGCAGATTGCACTCATGGTGTGAAGTGGCACGTCTGTTGGGTCCTGTGAGCATGGAATCAATACAATGTTACATTTCACAGTCTAATGCCTTGATTTATCGACTTAGATCACAGTCTGAGTTTCTCACTGACTTCTGGCCTAAAGCATCTTCAAATATATGAAGTATCAAGGTCTGGCTTGAATGACTTGCCAAGAGTTTGGTTTGGATGACATAGAAGTTCATATAAATGTTGTGTGATGTTCTTATTTCTCAAAAGCGTTCTCATGTCGAGCTGAGTTGGTATTCCACACCGCCTGTGGCCTAGATCACATGATATTCATTTAGAGAAATGTCCAAGCCTCAATCCTAAATGAGTCAGAAAGATTGATAGCATCTAATAATGTGGTGCCAATCTTCCCCATTCATTTGTTATTGAAAGGATGAACTTTCTCTTAAAGGTCATTCATAAACATTGGGCTAACATCAGTGTCCTCCAGTGGAGGCTTGTGAAGATCTTGGTCAGCATTGTTCAGTGAATAATACTGTAGATTACATGGGGGGGCTATATTCACACTGGGGGGGGGGGGGGGGTTAAATTCACACTGGGGGGGCTGTGTCAGAATGTAACTATTACCTACAGTTTACTGAAGGTATTTTTACAGTATTGTACTAACAATACTGCATGCTGTTTAGAAAAATATATGCACTAAGTACAATATGACCATGCTATGTCTCATTCATACTGAGGAGTTGAACTAAGAGGAAGTGGACACATGGGCCTCCACTGCCTCATACTTCTACTGTAGTTGATACACTGCCTCATACTTCTACTGTAGTCGATACACTGCCTCATACTTCTACTGTAGTCGATACACTGCCTCATACTTCTACTGTAGTCGATACACTGCCTCATACTTCTACTGTAGTCGATACACTGCCTCATACTTCTACTGTAGTCGATACACTGCATCATACTTCTACTGTAGTTGATACACTGCCTCATACTTCAAATGTAGTCGATACACTGCCTCATACTTCTACTGTAGTCGATACACTGCCTCATACTTCTACTGTAGTCGATACACTGCCTCATACTTCTACTGTAGTCGATACACTGCCTCATACTTCTACTGTAGTCGATACACTGCATCATACTTCTACTGTAGTCGATACACTGCATCATACTTCTACTGTAGTTGATACACTGCCTCATACTTCAAATGTAGTCCATACACTGCCTCATACTTCAAATGTAGTCCATACACTGCCTCATACTTCTATTGTAGTTGATACACTGCCTCATACTTCTAATGTAGTTGATACACTGCCTCATACTTCGAATGTAGTCGATACACTGCCTCATACTTCAAATATAGTCGATACACTGCCTCATACTTCTACTGTAGTTGATACACTGCCTCATACTTCTAATGTAGTTGATACACTGCCTCATATTCTACTGTAGTTGATACACTGCCTCATACTTCTACTGTAGTTGATACACTGCCTCATATTCTACTGTAGTCCATACACTGCCTCATACTTCTACTGTAGTTGATACACTGCCTCATATTCTACTGTAGTCAATACACTGCCTCATATTCTACTGCAGTCCATACACTGCCTCATACTTCTGCTGCAGTTGATACACTGCCTCATATTCTACTGTAGTTGATACATTGACTGTTACTTTTATTGTAGTCGATGCATTGCCTCATGCTTGTACTATAGTCAATATACTGCCTCATACTTCTACTGTAGTCGATATACTGTCTCATACTTCTACTGTAGTCCATGCCTTTGAGATTATTAATTTATTTTTGTTTTCACATCATTTTAACATTCTGTCATAAAAAATGTCATTCATTCTGTCGTTAACTTCTTCGGGATCGATATCCCTTCCACAGGACGGTTGAGCTAACGTAGACTAATGGGATTAGCATAAGGTTGTAAGTAACAAGAACATTTCCTAGGACATAGACATATATGATATTGGCAGAAAGCTTAAATTCTTGTTAATCTAACTGCACTGTCCAATTTACAGTAGTATTACAGTGAAAGAATACCATGTTATTGTTTGAGGAGAGTGCACAATTTTCAACATGAAAAGTTATTAATAAACAAACTAGGCACATTTGGGCAGTCTTGATACAACATTTTGAACAGAATTGCAATGGTTCATTGGATCAGTCTAACACGTTGCGCATACACTGCTGCCATCTAGTGGCCAAAATCTAAATTGCACCTGGGCTGGAATAATACATTATGACCTTTCTCTTGAATTTCAAAGATGATGGTACAAAAAAATACAAAAGAACGTTTGGTTTTTTCTTTGTATTATCTTTTACCAGATCTATTGTGTTATATTCTCCTACATCTCTTTCACATTTCCACAAACTTCAAAGTGTTTCCTTTTAAATGATACCAAGAATATGCATATTCTTGCTTCAGGGCCTGAGCTACAGGCAGTTAGATTTGGGTATGTCATTTTAGGTGAAAATTGAAAAAAAAGGGGCGTAACAATTTTTTATGTTAAAAAAATAGTTTCCCTATCTCAAGAGGTTAAATAAAAATGACTATAGTAAGTGCCTATTAAGTGCCAAATAAAGTAACAGTGTTGACCGTAACAGAGTTGACGATTTCATCTTTAATCAGCCATAAATCCCACTGTGACAGGATGAATGGAAGCTTGTAACAAAAAAAGAAAGAAATTGTAGATTTTGTTTTGCCTGTCTGTCTATGAGTAATAGGGTTGCTGTGTTATGCTCGACCCATTCAGTTTGCCACCAGAAAATGGTGCTCACCAGGTTTTACACACCATTTGACTATTAGATGTTCAATATTTCTCTTGAAAAGAAATTATTTAAAAAGGAATAGTTTCACCATATTAAAACGAGAGTTCAGTTTACAGAACAGGGTTGACCTTAAAATGAGGGCCGGATTGTTGTTTTTAACCTTCAAATTAGTCACTAATCACATGAAATACAGTGAGCTCCAAAACTACTGGGGCAGTGACACATTTGTTGTTGTTTTGGCTCTGTACTCCACCACTTTGGATGATACAATATATGCTAACCTCCCCTGTTATTGTAATGGTGAGAGGTTAGCATGTCTTGGGGGTATGATTTAAAATGTTAACCTCCCCTGTTATTGTAATGGTGAGAGGTTAGCATGTCTTGGGGGTATGATTTAAAATGCTAACCTCCCCTGTTATTGTAATGGTGAGAGGTTAGCATATCTTGGGGGTATGATAAAAAATGCTAACCTCCCCTGTTATTGTAATGGTGAGAGGTTAGCATGTCTTGGGGGTATGATTTAAAATGCTAACCTCCCCTGTTATTGTAATGGTGAGAGGTTAGCATGTCTTGGGGGTATGATTTAAAAAGCTAACCTCCCCTGTTATTGTAATGGTGAGAGGTTAGCATGTCTTGGGGGTATGATTTAAAAAGCTAACCTCCCCTGTTATTGTAATGGTGAGAGGTTAGCATGTCTTGGGGGTATGATTTAAAAAGCTAACCTCCCCTGTAATTGTAATGGTGAGAGGTTAGCATGTCTTGGGGGTATGATTTAAAAAGCGAACCTCCCCTGTAATTGTAATGGTGAGAGGTTAGCATGTCTTGGGGTTATGATTTAAAAAGCTAACCTCCCCTGTAATTGTAATGGTGAGAGGTTAGCATGTCTTGGGGGTATGATTTAAAAAGCTGACCTCCCCTGTAATTGTAATGGTGAGAGGTTAGCATGTCTTGGGGGTATGATTTAAAAAGCTAACCTCCCCTGTTATTGTAATGGTGAGAGGTTAGCATGTCTTGGGGTTATGATTTAAAAAGCTAACCTCCCCTGTAATTGTAATGGTGAGAGGTTAGCATGTCTTGGGGTTATGATTTAAAAAGCTAACCTCCCCTGTAATTGTAATGGTGAGAGGTTAGCATGTCTTGGGGGTATGATTTAAAATGCTAACCTCCCCTGTTATTGTAATGGTGAGAGGTTAGCATGTCTTGGAGGCATGATATTTGTGCCTCTAACTTTCTCAATCATCATTATTCACGATTCATTCAGGACTATCCGTAATCATAGTAGCATCCACATTCATGTAGAAATGTTTAGAAACATGTTATATTCTTATTTACAATAAATGTGACTCCAAAATTACACAAAACATTATTTAACATTAATTTCTATTGGGCACAACATTTTCTGAAACCCAACCAAAACTAACAGTAAATGCATCCAACAAGTTTGTGGAGTGACAAGCTTGATGTAGTCAATGCATGCTAGGAATATGTGAACAAATTCAACATTTTTGACTACTTAAATACACATACTGTATAAGTGAATTTGTCCCAATACTTTTAGTCCCCTAAAATGGGGGAACTATGTACATAAAGTGCTGTAATTTCAAAACGGTTCCCCTGATATGGATGAAAATACCCTCAAATGAAAGCTGACAGTCTGCACAGTCATTGTACCATTTCAAATCCAAAGTGCTGGAGTACATAGACAAACCAAAACATGTCACGGTCCCAATACTTCTGGAGCTCACTGTAAATAATAATCTTCGGAAATTACTTTATCAAAGCAACAAAATAACTAGGCTTTACCATGATGGTGAAAACTTGGAGATATGTTATGGTTAAGTAGGTTACAATCTTTCTGGAAGTTACAGAGGGTGCATGGAGGGACATTTCAAAATGCAGAATTTTGCCACATTAGCAAGTCTTTATTCATATAAAAAAAGTCAGATTTATTAAATTCTCCATGTGGTGTTCATTAAAGGGCACTTAATTGAATATAACAGGCTTTTCAAATCCAACATTGGTGCACAATTTCTACTTAAAATATCAAAGGGATGCAAAGGGCATTCATTTAGTGGAACGACCCAGTAGAGAAAGTGCCTTTGGTTCCATCTTGCTCGAATAAAAGATCATACATTTTTTGAGCGTGTCAATCCTGCAACAATCAGCCCACTAACAGTGCCCATCCAGTGCATGTCCGGAATACAAGGTATCGTATCTGCCCCCTACAATTTGACAAGGCATATATTGACAATCTTTCTAAATGAATCATCTATATTCATCTTATAAAAATGGTGCATATGTTGATATAGCCATGCATGGTTACAGTATATGAGCCTTGCTGTCAGACAGCCACTGTTAGGGTCCTTTAATGTGAAAACAAACACTGCTGATTTCCATTGTTCCCCTCTAATCAGGAACAGATTTAGACCTGGGACACCAGGACACTAGGTGAGTGCAATTAATTATCAGGTAGATAAGACAACCAGCAGTACATCGGATCTCCAGGCTCGGATTTAAATACCTTTGACTTGGATAAACCTTTGGTGACTATATTGACTAGCCTGTTTAAACCACACTGGAATGCTGCAGTGTTCAGTGGTGTAACCAGGCTAGCAATTGACATGCATCACTCAAATGTCTCCCAACTCTGCTTCCAGTAGGCAGCTGCTGCCTGCTTCCATTGAGTGTTATACGACTGCAAGCCGAGGAAATAAAATGTTCATGAATGTTCATTTCTGACTGTCTTGGACTTTTGTCAATGGCAAAAATGCTGATCCATTTGTGCAGATCATTAACTTTTCTGTTGGACTCGTACTGTACAGAATTGATGTTGAATAATGTTTCAGTGGAGGGATCTACTGAAGAGAAATTCCACAGTGTGTGTGTGCGTGAGTGTGTGTCTGTGCATGTTTATGAGTGTCTGTGTATCTGTGTGTGTCTGTTTGTCTGTGTCCCTCCTTTCTAGTAAACAACGATCTCCCTCACCTTGTGTCTCCTGCTCAAACCCTAATCAACCGTTCTGTCCTTCTGAAGTGGGGCTTCCCCAATATCACAGAGCACTGACCCTGATTTAGCCCCTAACCTCCTGCCCATCCAGTCTTGGTGGATGGTTACTGAACCACCCTCCCCCTGATGAAACATATGTCTGTGTCTGGTCTGGAGACAGCTAGCCACATCTGGATGAAGTTGACTGCTTGTGAATGAGTTGGACCAACGTATCAGCCGGCCAGACCGATGCAACTCTTCTCAGTATTCCAGCCACTGTGGCAGTCAGGATCGTCATGGTTTCGTGCTCTTGAAAGAGGATTATTCAGCCAGTTCCGCAACCTGTCACTCTGCAATCCTGACATTTAAATCAAAGTTAGCATGCTAAACGTGAAGAAGCCAGGCCTGTCTCGTTGTCTGTGATGTTAGCTTTCTGTCTAATGTGGTTTAAACTTTACAGATGGCTTCTTATCCCAGAGAGGGACACAGTTCAGAGGGTTGTTGACAAGGACCGGAAAATACTATGGTAAAACTTTACGTAGAACCAACCGGTAGATTGTATGTCATAATGCGTTGAGACTTTTCACAGGAACGTAGTATATGAACCAGGATATAGAATGAGACTTTTCACAGGAACGTAGTATATGAACCAGGATATAGAATGAGACTTTTCACAGGAACGTAGTATATGAACCAGGATATAGAATGAGACTTTTCACAGGAACGTAGTATATGAACCAGGATATAGAATGAGACTTTTCACAGGAAAGTAGTATATGAACCAGGATATAGAATGAGACTTTTCACAGGAACGTAGTATATGAACCAGGATATAGAATGAGACTTTTCACAGGAACGTAGTATATGAACCAGGATATAGAATGAGACTTTTCACAGGAACGTAGTATATGAACCAGGATATAGAATGAGACTTTTCACAGGAACGTAGTATATGAACCAGGATATAGAATGAGACTTTCACAGGAACGTAGTATATGAACCAGGATATAGAATGAGACTTTTCACAGGAACGTAGTATATGAACCAGGGTATAGAATGAGACTTTTCATAGGAACGTAGTATATGAACCAGGCTATAGAATGAGACTTCTCATAGGAACGTAGTATATGAACCAGGATATAGAATGAGACTTTTCACAGGAACGTAGTATATGAACCAGGTTATAGAATGAGACTTCTCATAGGAACGTAGTATATGAACCAGGCTATAGAATGAGACTTCTCATAGGAACGTAGTATATGAACCAGGATATAGAATGAGACTTTTCATAGGAACGTAGTATATGAACCAGGCTATAGAATGAGACTTCTCATAGGAACGTAGTATATGAACCAGGCTATAGAATGAGACTTCTCATAGGAACGTAGTATATGAACCAGGCTATAGAATGAGACTTCTCATAGGAACGTAGTATATGAACCAGGATATAGAATGAGACTTCTCATAGGAACGTAGTATATGAACCAGGCTATAGAATGAGACTTCTCATAGGAACGTAGTATATGAACCAGGATATAGAATGAGACTTCTCATAGGAACGTAGTATATGAACCAGGCTATAGAATGAGACTTCTCATAGGAACGTAGTATATGAACCAGGCTATAGAATGAGACTTCTCATAGGAACGTAGTATATGAACCAGGCTATAGAATGAGACTTTTCATAGGAACGTAGTATATGAACCAGGCTATAGAATGAGACTTCTCATAGGAACGTAGTATATGAACCAGGCTATAGAATGAGACTTCTCATAGGAACGTAGTATATGAACCAGGCTATAGAATGAGACTTCTCATAGGAACGTAGTATATGAACCAGGATATAGAATGAGACTTCTCATAGGAACGTAGTATATGAACCAGGCTATAGAATGAGACTTCTCATAGGAACGTAGTATATGAACCAGGATATAGAATGAGACTTCTCATAGGAACGTAGTATATGAACCAGGCTATAGAATGAGACTTCTCATAGGAACGTAGTATATGAACCAGGCTATAGAATGAGACTTCTCATAGGAACGTAGTATATGAACCAGGCTATAGAATGAGACTTTTCATAGGAACGTAGTATATGAACCAGGCTATAGAATGAGACTTCTCATAGGAACGTAGTATATGAACCAGGCTATAGAATGAGACTTCTCATAGGAACGTAGTATATGAACCAGGCTATAGAATGAGACTTCTCATAGGAACGTAGTATATGAACCAGGATATAGAATGAGGCTTCTCACAGGAACGTAGTATATGAACCAGGATATAGAATGAGACTTCTCACAGGAATGTAGTATATGAACCAGGATATAGAATGAGACTTTTCACAGGAACGTAGTATATGAACCAGGCTATAGAATGAGACTTCTCATAGGAACGTAGTATATGAACCAGGCTATAGAATGAGACTTTTCACAGGAACGTAGTATATGAACCAGGATATAGAATGAGACTTCTCATAGGAACGTAGTATATGAACCAGGCTATAGAATGAGACTTCTCATAGGAACGTAGTATATGAACCAGGCTATAGAATGAGACTTCTCATAGGAACGTAGTATATGAACCAGGTTATAGAATGAGACTTCTCATAGGAACGTAGTATATGAACCAGGCTATAGAATGAGACTTTTCATAGGAACGTAGTATATGAACCAGGATATAGAATGAGACTTCTCATAGGAACGTAGTATATGAACCAGGATATAGAATGAGACTTTTCACAGGAACGTAGTATATGAACCAGGCTATAGAATGAGACTTCTTATAGGAACGTAGTATATGAACCAGGCTATAGAATGAGACTTTTCACAGGAACGTAGTATATGAACCAGGATATAGAATGAGACTTTTCACAGGAACGTAGTATATGAACCAGGCTATAGAATGAGACTTTTCATAGGAACGTAGTATATGAACCAGGCTATAGAATGAGACTTCTCATAGGAACGTAGTATATGAACCAGGTTATAGAATGAGACTTCTCATAGGAACGTAGTATATGAACCAGGTTATAGAATGAGACTTCTCATAGGAACGTAGTATATGAACCAGGCTATAGAATGAGACTTCTCATAGGAACGTAGTATATGAACCAGGATATAGAATGAGACTTCTCATAGGAACGTAGTATATGAACCAGGATATAGAATGAGACTTTTCACAGGAACGTAGTATATGAACCAGGATATAGAATGCAAGCGTGTTTTGCGTCAGAACCGCCCCACGCCTCCAACCATTGATGTTTATTTTTGAGATTCTGGGAAAGTCTAGGTCAGAGAAACACTGAACTTCCTCCTCTCTCTCACTGATTCCGTGGATGGAATCTCAAGGGCTCATCTAATGAGTGCGTTCCAAAAACACAGAGTCTACAGTATGCAGGCCTGAGGAGTTTAGAAGATCATCATATTGATGTGCTTCCTGATACTTCAAACATTTCTCTAATTACTGCAAACATCTGATGTCCTGCGCAGACCTGCGCAGAATGTGTGCATCTGAAACGCACCCATTCACTGAGTCACTGCAGGTATAGAATCTTCCTCTGTATGGCAGAGCTTTGACCAATAGAGCGTAGCTACAGTGTAAATCAACCACCCACCAACAAGCCCTGGTTGGCACCTTTCTGCCTACCTAATCACACTCCTACACATGACAGAATCCAACAGTGCTCCAGATAAAATACAGCTATTTCAGTAGAAGATGCCTCTGATAAAATACAGCTATTTCAGTAGGAGATGCCTCTGATAAAATACAGCTATTTCAGTAGGAGATGCCTCTGATAAAATACAGCTATTTCAGTAGATGATGCCTCTGATAAAATACAGCTATTTCAGTAGGAGATGCCTCTGATAAAATACAGCTATTTCATTAGGAGATGCCTCTGATAAAATACAGCTATTTCAGTAGATGATGCCTCTGATAAAATACAGCTATTTCAGTAGGAGATGCCTCTGATAAAATACAGCTATTTCTGTAGGAGATGTCTCTGATAAAATACAGCTATTTCAGTAGATGATGCCTCTGATAAAATACAGCTATTTCAGTAGGAGATGCCTCTGATAAAATACAGCTATTTCATTAGGAGATGCCTCTGATAAAATACCGCTATTTTAGTAGGAGATCCCTCTGATAAAATACAGCTATTTCAGTAGAAGATGCCTCTGATAAAATACAGCTATTTCAGTAGGAGATGCCTCTGATAAAATACAGCTATTTCAGTAGGAGATGCCTCTGATAAAATACAACTATTTTAGTAGGAGATCCCTCTGATAAAATACAGCTATTTCAGTAGGAGATGCCTCTGATAACATACAGCTATTTCAGTAGGAGATGCCTCTGATAAAATACAGCTATTTTAGTAGGAGATGCCTCTGATAAAATACAGCTATTTCAGTAGGAGATGCCTCTGATAAAATACAGCTATTTCAGTAGATGATGCCTCTGATAAAATACAGCTATTTCAGTAGGAGATGCCTCTGATAAAATACAGCTATTTCATTAGGAGATGCCTCTGATAAAATACAGCTATTTCAGTAGATGATGCCTCTGATAAAATACAGCTATTTCAGTAGGAGATGCCTCTGATAAAATACAGCTATTTCAGTAGGAGATGTCTCTGATAAAATACAGCTATTTCAGTAGATGATGCCTCTGATAAAATACAGCTATTTCAGTAGGAGATGCCTCTGATAAAATACAGCTATTTCATTAGGAGATGCCTCTGATAAAATACCGCTATTTTAGTAGGAGATCCCTCTGATAAAATACAGCTATTTCAGTAGAAGATGCCTCTGATAAAATACAGCTATTTCAGTAGGAGATGCCTCTGATAAAATACAGCTATTTCAGTAGGAGATGCCTCTGATAAAATACAACTATTTTAGTAGGAGATCCCTCTGATAAAATACAGCTATTTCAGTAGGAGATGCCTCTGATAACATACAGCTATTTCAGTAGGAGATGCCTCTGATAAAATACAGCTATTTTAGTAGGAGATCCCTCTGATAAAATACAGCTATTTCAGTAGGAGATGCCTCTGATAACATACAGCTATTTCAGTAGGAGATGCCTCTGATAAAATACAGCTATTTCAGTTGGAGATGCCTCTGATAAAATACAGCTATTTTAGTAGGAGATGACTCTGATAAAATACAGCTATTTTAGTAGGAGATGACTCTGATAAAATACAGGTATTTTAGTAGGAGATGCCTCTGATAAAATACAGCTATTTCAGTAGGAGATGCCTCTGATAAAATACAGCTATTTTAGTAGGAGATGACTCTGATAAAATACAGCTATTTTAGTAGGAGATGACTCTGATAAAATACAGCTATTTCAGTAGGAGATGCCTCTGATAAAATACAGCTATTTTAGTTGGAGATGACTCTGATAAAATACAGCTATTTTAGTAGGAGATGACTCTGATAAAATACAGCTATTTCAGTAGGAGATGCCTCTGATAAAATACAGCTATTTTAGTAGGAGATGCCTCTGATAAAATACAGCTATTTTAGTAGGAGATGACTCTGATAAAATACAGCTATTTTAGTAGGAGATGCCTCTGCTTCAAAACTGCTAATGCTTAAGAGCTCCAAAAGGCTTTGCCACGAAGCGTCTGCATATCTCATCTGTTAATATCCGTAGGAAGCCTTTGAACACACTCCTTCTTACCAGGAAAATCCTTTAGAAATTCTTAGTAATAACTAAAGCGATGATAGATTGTCATGTTGATGGAGAAAGCTGATTTTCGTTCACTCACTCCTTTTATTTCACAAATCCCACCCCGCTTTCTTTACCTCTCTCTACTCTCTCCATCTCTTTTTCTCTCTCTCGTTTTATTGTCTGTTTGCCTAACTCTTAAAGAGATGGTCTTGATAACTCCACTCCAGTGAACATGCAGATATTCCCTCACAGTCATTCATCATGAGGAAATGGAGTCAGTCATTTGTGGTCTATAGTGACCAATCAAATGTGGAGTGAATTACTAACTTCATTCATGTATGTCCTCTGAACAGACCAATCCGACAGGTCTCACTGACATGCTTTGCATCTACTTAAAGATTCTACAAAATAAGTGTGAAAATCATTTTCTGACTAAAGAAATGGAGCTACTGTATGCTGCTTGAGCTGGTCTTGTCCTTGGAAGGTTACCTCATCAGTCGTATGGTTCTGTTCAGCGTAGGTTGGTTAGAAACTGCAGCAGTCTTGGCTTATGTTTCCTTTTGCTGTTTTATCTTGTGTGCTGATCTTACATTGTAGAATAATTCACGGTTGGATTAATTTAAATCTTTTAATACAATATTTACCATGTTATTTGAAACCAAGCTTTATTGCAGTCGGAAAAATGTTAGTCTTACCAGAAAACTTCCCGATGTCACTTTTGATTGAATAGTCTTGCAATCATATACATGCTGGTGTGTTTGCGTAGTATTTTGTTTGGCCAGGTATTCCTTTATGACATACTTAGCCCTCCACTCTGTTGCTCTGGAGTAGCTATGCTATGGTACACATGGCAGGTTGGAGTTCTGCCATCGTTCGGCTTCAGGACAGGGGTTGTGTGGAGAGCATCCTCAAATCAAACTGAGTTTTATTTGACACATGCTCTGAATACAGCAGAGACCTTATTGTGAAACGCTGATGGACGAGCCCTTAACCAACAATTTCCTCTCAAAAAAGTCAAATAAACTAAAGGAAAAATAGTAACACAATAAAAGAACAGTAACGAGACTATATACAGGGGGTACCGGGACTGAGTCAATGTACGGGGGTACAGGGTAGTCGAGGTCATTGAGGTAATATGTACTATGTAGGTAGGGGTAAAGTGACTACGCATAGATAATAAACAGAGAGTAACAGCTGTGTGTGTGTGTGTGTCAGTGTAGTATGTGTGTGTGTGTGTGTCAATGTGTGTCAGTGTGGTGTGTGTGTGAGTGTGTGGTTAGAGTCCAGTGAGTGTGTGGTTAGAGTCCAGTGAGTGTGTGTTTAGAGTCCAGTGAGTGCACATCGAGCCTTTGTACGAGGCCTGGATGAAGAGTGCATAGTATTGGTCAATACTGATCTAGCACGGTAGGTTTGGGAGACATGGATTGGTCAAGACTGATCAGCATGGTAGGTTTGGGAGACATGGATTGGTCAACACTGATCTAGCACGGTAGGTTTGGGAGACATGGATTGGTCAACACTGATCTAGCACGGTAGGTTTGGGAGACATGGATTGGTCAAGACTGATCAGCATGGTAGGTTTGGGAGACATGGATTGGTCAACACTGATCTAGTACGGTAGGTTTGGGAGACATGGATTGGTCAACACTGATCTAGCACGGTAGGTTTGGGAGACATGGATTGGTCAAGACTGATCAGCATGGTAGGTTTGGGAGACATGGATTGGTCAACACTGATCTAGCACGGTAGAATTTGGGAGACATGGATTGGTCAACACTGATCTAGCACGGTAGGTTTGGGAGACATGGATTGGTCAACACTGATCTAGCACGGTAGAATTTGGGAGACATGGATTGGTCAACACTGATCTAGCACGGTAGGTTTGGGAGACATGGATTGGTCAACACTGATCTAGCACGGTAGGTTTGGGAGACTCATTCCCTTGTCTGGTCATGAAAGGTCTTTATCATCATTAGATGACAGATAAACATGAATGCAATTAAAAGTAGACATGAAAAGGCACTGATTACAATGCATGTATACATACATATTGGATCTACCGTAGCAATAGCAAGTCAACAACACTGGTTGTGATCAGATTAATACACAGGAGAGAGAGAGAGAGAGAACCGGGCCTCATATCTAGAAAGCCACTAGCAGACGTTGACTAGATTGTTGATTACGGGGACTCCCAGTCCCGGCGATATCATATTCATGAGCCAAATGGTGCATGTTGTAATATGCATGAGCAAATTAGATGTGTGAAGAACAAGAGGGGGCTGCTCCAAATGCACCGGGATTCATAAACACTGCTTTGATTCTTTTTCTGCCATAATAAATTGATGCAAATGTTGTTTTCTTGTATCATTGATCCAGTTACTATGTTCCCTGCAGCAATGCAGTCACTTTCTCATTTAAGGGGATTTATCAGAGAAAAGGAAATGGACGGTCTCTTTGTGGGGCCATATTATCTGGGTCTTATTCATTAGGGAACACGTAGCCAATCTTTTTACAACAGAGAACAAAAAACTAGCATCTCTCATTGGACTGCTTCTGGTGTTCGCTTCCTGTTTCATTCCGTTTTCTTCCATTCGGTGCCAAATGAATACAACCCTGTTAGCCTGGGCTGGGGAACAGAAGGGTGTCTAATCAAACAGAGCCGTGTTTAAAGGTCCCTCTTCAGATGAGGCTGTGTTCATGACCCAGGATCAAGGAGACACGACAGGCCTTTTCTGCAACATGGAGCCAGTCAGTGCTGGACAGGGGGACGAGCAGCTATGAGGGCCACGAGGGACGTGTGCAGGAGGAAAGATGACTGTATCTTATAAAGATAACACTTGTGGGCGATGTCAGAGGAGAGAATACTTGTACACACACTTTATTGTTGCTGTGGTACGTAGGAATCTGCTTATGAAATTCTAATAAGTTGCAAATCAGGCATTTGTTGAGTGCTTGTCAAATATTACTGTAGCTAATACTTCATTCTTGTTATTCAACAAGCTTAAACTGCAATGCCGAATAAGGAACCTATAACCTCTGCAAATAGCATATAAGATGCATAGAAGTACATAAGTCATGTGGACGCTGAAAACGAAGGTGTTACATAAACATGGGCTTATTTCACACTTCATAGGCTAGGGGGCTTGGCTGCTGGGGGGCTTGGCTGCTGGGGGGCTTGGCTGCTGGGGCGCTCCAGCTTACAGTGCCTGCAGAAACCATTACACACCTCTTGACTTATTCCACATTTTGTTGTTACAGCCTGAATTTAAAATGTATTAAATATTTTATTTTCTCACCCATCTTCAAACAATACCCCATAATGACAAAGTGAAAACATGTTTTTAGAAATCTTAGTAAATGTATTGAAAAATAAATACAGAAATCTAATTGACATAAATATTCACACCCCTGAGTCAATACTTAGTAGAATCACCTTTGGTGGCTATTACAGCTTTGAGTCGTCTAGGGTATGTCTGGATCAGCTTTGAGTCGTCTAGGGGATGTCTGGATCAGCTTTGAGTCGTCTAGGGTATGTCTGGATCAGCTTTGAGTTGTCTAGGGGATGTCTGGATCAGCTTTGAGTCGTCTTGGGGATGTCTGGATCAGCTTTGAGTCATCTTGGGGATGTCTGTATCAGCTTTGAGTCGTCTAGGGGATGTCTGGATCAGCTTTGAGTCGTCTTGGGGATGTCTGGATCGGCTTTGAGTCATCTTGGGGATGTCTGGATCAGCTTTGAGTCGTCTAGGGGATGTCTGTATCAGCTTTGAGTCATCTTGGGGATGTCTGGATCAGCTTTGAGTCATCTTGGGGATGTCTGGATCAGCTTTGAGTCGTCTTGAGGATGTCTGGATCAGCTTTGAGTCGTCTAGGGTATGTCTGGATCAGCTTTGAGTCATCTTGGGGATGTCTGGATCAGCTTTGAGTCATCTTGGGGATGTCTGGATCCGCTTTGAGTCATCTAGGGGATGTATGTATCAGCTTTGAGTCATCTTGGGGATGTCTGGATCAGCTTTGAGTCGTCTTGGGGATGTATGTATCAGCTTTGAGTCATCTTGGGGATGTATGTATCAGCTTTGAGTCATCTTGGGGATGTATGTATCAGCTTTGAGTCATCTAGGGTATGTCTGGATCAGCTTTGAGTCGTCTTGGGGATGTATGTATCAGCTTTGAGTCGTCTAGGGGATGTATGTATCAGCTTTGAGTCATCTTGGGGATGTCTGGATCAGCTTTGAGTCGTCTTGAGGATGTCTGGATCAGCTTTGTCATCTTGGGGATGTCTGGATCAGCTTTGAGTCGTCTTGGGGATGTATGTATCAGCTTTGAGTCGTCTTGAGGATGTCTGGATCAGCTTTGAGTCATCTTGGGGATGTCTGGATCAGCTTTGCACATCTGGATTTGTGGATTTTCTCAAGCTCTGTTCAGTTAGATGGGGATCGGCAGTGAACAGCAATCTTGAAGTCTTTCCACAGATTTTCCATGGGATTCAAGTCTGGGCTTTGGCTGGGCCACTCAAGGACTTTCACATTCTTGATCTGAAGCCATTCCAGCGTTGCTTTGGCTGTATGCTTGGGGTCATTGTCCTGTTGGAATGTAAATCTTCTCCCCAGTCTGAGGACATTTGCACTCTGAAGCAGGTTCTCATCAAGGGGTTGCCTGTGTGTGGCACCATTCATTGTTCCCTCTATCCTTACCAGTCCCCCAGTCCCTGCCACTGAAGAGCATCAACATAACATGATGCTGCCACCACCATGCTTCACAGTAGGGATGGTGTTAGATGGGTGATGTGCTGTGCCTGTTTTTTCCAGGCACAGCGCTTTGCATTCTGGCCAAATAGTTCAATTTTTGTCTCATCACACCACAATATTTTGTCATATGCTCTGAGTCTTTCACGGGCCTTTTTGCAAACTCCAGGCATCCTGTAATGTGCCTTTTTCTCAGAAGTGGCTTCCGTCTGGCCACTCTCCCATAAAGCCCCGATTGGTGAAGTGCTATAGAGACTGTTGTCCTTCTGGCAGGTTCTCCCATCTCAGCCAAGGAGTTTCGTAGTTTTGTCAGAGTGGTCATTGGGTTCTTGGACACCAACGTCTTCCTTGCCGGGTTGCTCAGTTTGGTAGGACTGCCAGCTCTAGGCAGATTCGGGGTATTTCCATTATTGATTTATTTTCCCAATGATGGAGACCACTGTGCTCTTGGAAACGTTCAACACTCGAGAAATTGTTCCCCACCCTTCCCCAGATATATGCCTATCATCACAGTTCTCTCTCGGAGATCTACGGACAGTTTTTTGGACTTCATGGTCTAGTTTCTGCTCTGACATGCACTGTCAGCTGTGAGATCTTATAGTGGGACCATATATAGGCAGGTGTGTTTCTTTCTAAATCATGTCTAAACAAGGTGGACTTCAATCAAGTTGTGGTGACATCTCAAGGATAATCAAAATAAATTGGATGCACCTGAGCTCAATTTGGAGTGGCATAGCAAAGGGGTGTAAATAATTATGTAAATTAAATTTCTGTATTTCATTTTCAATAAATGTGCAAGCATTTCTAAAAACGTGTTTTTATGGGGTATTGTGTGTAGATGGGTGAGAGAAACAAAATCTATGTCATCCATTTTGAATTCAGGCTGTAACAACAACAGCATGTGGAATAAGTCAAGTGGTATGAATACTTTCTGAAGGCACTGTAGGGGCTTGGCATGGCAAGGCATTGGAGCTGGACTCTGGCCGCTCCAGCCACCAGCACGTCAGTGCATCTCAGCTCTTTACAAGATTGCTTGTGTAATGCCATCTGTATTCAGGGGATGAGCGCCTACATTTTGCACCCAGGCAAAGAGAGAGAGAGAGAGAGAGAGAGAGAGGGAGAGAGGGAGGGAGAGAGACAGACACGGAGAGAGAGAGAGAGAGCTCCTGTCCAGCAGCCATAACTCCACATTGCTTTTTCTCTGCTCTCACTCTACCTCTTGTCCTTCTCGTGAAGGAGAACAAATGCACCAATGTGATGTCACAGTGCAGATATGTGAATTTGGGTGAAGATTCAAAACAGAGAATCAATTCAACACCACGGAGAACCTCTCACTATGGTTGATTTTTCTTTTTTACATTTTCACACATAATTGTCAATCCTTCCATTTACAAGTGTTCACATTTATGAGTATTCATCTGGAAGTGCTGCTATATGCTAAATTAATCACAAAGTCTGAGGCTTGATTGCACTGATTGAAACAGCAATCTCTTTAGAATGATGTGAGAAAAATCCATTGTTACCTATAATAGCACTTTCCATTTTGGACCGAGCTGTGTTTTTAATTACTATACATGGTGAATTAGCTAATGAATAATGAATGGTATTCCACACGCTAAGTGCTCCGACTGCTAATGCACTGAACCTTTCTTTTTCTCTCCATCTCTCCTCGTCTCTCTCTGTCTCTCTCCCTCGCTCCTCCTCTCTCTCTGTCTCTCTCCCTCTCTCCCCCTCTCTCTCTGTCTCTCTCCCTCGCTCCTCCTCTCTCTCTGCCTCTCTCCCTCGCTCCTCCTCTCTCTCTGTCTCTCTCCCTCTCTCCCCCTCTCTCTCTGTCTCTCTCCCTCGCTCCTCCTCTCTCTCTGTCTCTCTATCTCTCTCCTCTTCTCTCTCTGTCTCTCTCCCTCGCTCCTCCTCTCTCTCTGCCTCTCTCCCTCGCTCCTCCTCTCTCTCTGTCTCTCTCCCTCACTCTCCCTCGCTCTCAGTTGATTAGGTTTCCCTCTGTAAGGCATTATCTAGTGTGTTGAAGAGATAGTTCCAGTCCCCCTTCTCTATCTATGTACCTTGTTTGTATTGAACAGTAATTTATGACTGGGCGGGCAGCAGCATAGACACAGCATGAGGTCCATCAGTATTGTGTAGATAGATGACATGTCAAAAGACAACATATGTAATCCTCCACCACTACAGAGATGACAACCTTTCTATTTTCCTAAATGAGAAGGGTTTAGTGCACACACACACACACACACACACACACACACACACACACACACACACACACACACACACACACACACACACACACACACACATGGTGTCACCCTCAAAGAGGTTTAATCTCTCTCCCGTCCCCCTGGACTTCCAGACCTCAATCGTCTTGCTTTAAGACCCCCCCCCCCCCCCCCCCCCCCCACTGAGCTTCATGTGTTTCCAGCAGAATTATCAAAGCAGATTACTATGAAGAAAGGAGAATAGAAAACTACAAATTCACACTGCTGAGACGTTCCTAATTCTTTATTTATTCAGCCCAAATATATTTGATGGTGCCTTGTTTAGTTTTTTTTTTTTTTTACAGATTCTTTAATCCTCTGTTCACCCTTCATAATAGTGAAGATAATTATAGTTGTCTGCTTGAGGTGAACTGAATTTCTTTGCTGAAAGTGATTGTAGGTCGTAGGTTGAGATGTGCTGGAAGACGATGAGGCTCGTGTCTGGGGTGGAGTGGAGATGTGCTGAGCTATAGTTTATAGCTAACAACGTCGTAGCCGTGGTGCTGACTGGTAATTTATGCATTGGAACATGGTGCACTAAGTTCAGCAAGGATTTTTTAATCACCTCATAATTACTTTTCGGTTTCTCAGGGAATCATTGTAACAAGTACTATGTGCCATTTGGTAACAAGCTGTTGTGATGAGTTATTCCTCTCTGGTAGACTACAGTACCAAGAGGTGGTTTTGATATCTCTACTCAAATCTGATATTCAGTATCCACATGGGGCAAACAACAGGGGCTATACATTTGATGTGATAATGCTATGTAGGTGGATATGTTTTCTCTCAGATATTGTATGAATGGAATCAAATTCCCCAGTACGCTTGGTAAGGATCCGATGTATAATGGCACTGTATCAGGCATTAACAAAAAATCCTACTGCAAATAGCATCTGTTTTCATTATCCTGCAGTCTAATGTTGGTTCATCACAGCACAGAGACAGAATGCTCCTGTCCTTTTCATCTCCCTGCACACCAATGGTCTGAATGCATAGCCAAACAGCTGTGACAGGGCAGAAGACAGGATACACCCTAGTGAACTAATCCCTCTCTCAAAATGTGCATTTTGCATGCTGTAGTCACTGGTATCCTGCCAAGATGGCTGCCGAGGCGCTAGCATTGTGCTGTTTGATTTTAATTTAGAATTTACCTCAACACCCTCTGACTGACTGATTGACTGACCCTCTGACTGACTGACTGACCCTCTGACTGACTGACTGACTGACTGACCCTCTGACTGACCCTCTGACTGACTGACCGACCCTCTGACTGACCCTCTGACTGACTGACTGACTGACCCTCTGACTGACTGACCCTCTGACTGACTGACTGACTGACCCTCTGACTGACCCTCTGACTGACCCTCTGACTGACTGACCGACCCTCTGACTGACCCTCTGACTGACTGACTGACCAACCCTCTGACTGACTGACTGACTGACTGACCGACCCTCTGACTGACTGACTGACTGACTGACCCTCTGACTGATTGACTGACTGACCGACCCTCTGACTGACTGACTGACTGACCCTCTGACTGACTGACTGACCGACCCTCTGACTGACTGACTGACTGACTGACCGACCCTCTGACTGACTGACTGACTGACTGACCGACCCTCTGACTGACTGACTGACTGACCCTCTGACTGATTGACTGACTGACCGACCCACTGACTGTCTGACCGACCCTCTGACTGTGAGACTGACCGACCCTCTGACTGTGAGACTGACCGACCCTCTGACTGACTGACTGACCCTCTGACTGATTGACTGACTGACCGACCCTCTGACCGACCCTCTGACTGACTGACTGACTGACCCTCTGACCGACCCTCTGACTGACTGACTGACCGACCCTCTGACTGACTGACTGACTGACCGACCCTCTCACTGACTGACCGACTGACTGACCCTCTGACTGACTGACTGACCAACCCTCTGACTGACTGACCAACCCTCTGAGTGACTGACTGACCGACCCTCTGACTGACTGACTGACCGACCCTCTGAGTGACTGACTGACTGACCAACCCTCTGACTGAGTGACCGAACCTCTGAGTGACTGACTGACCGACCCTCTGACTGACTGACTGACTGACTGACCGACCCTCTGACTGACTGACTGACTGACCAACCCTCTGACTGATTGACTGACTGACTGACCCTCTGATTGACTGAGTGACCGACCCTCTGACTGACCCTCTGACTGACTGACTGACCGACTCTCTGACTGACTGACTGACCGACCCTCTGACTGACTGACTGACCGACCCTCTGACTGACCGACCCTCTGACTGACTGACTGACTGACCAACCCTCTGACTGATTGACTGACTGACTGACCCTCTGACTGATTGACTGACTGACCAACCCTCTGACTGATTGACTGACTGACCAACCCTCTGACTGACTGACTGACTGACTGACTGACTGACTGACCGACCCTCTGACTGACTGACTGACCGACTCTCTGACTGACTGACTGACCGACCCTCTGACTGACTGACCAACCCTCTGACTGACTGACCGCCCCTCTGACTGACTGACTAACCGACCCTCTGACTGACTGACTGACCAACCCTCTGAGTGACTGACTGACTGACCGACCCTCTGACTGACTGACTGACTGACCCTCTGACCGACCCACTGACTGACTTACCGACCCTCTGACTGACTGACTGACTGACCGACCCTCTGACTGACTGACTGACTGACCGACCCTCTGACTGACTGACTGACTGACCCTCTGACCGACCCACTGACTGACTTACCGACCCTCTGACTGACTGACTGAACGACCCTCTGACTGACTGACTGACCGACCCTCTGACTGACTGACTGACCAACCCTCTGACTGACCCTCTGACTGACTGACTGACCGACCCTCTGACTGACTGACTGACCGACCCTCTGACTGACTGACTGACCGACCCTCTGACAGACTGACTGACCGACCCTCTGACTGACTGACTGACCAACCCTCTGACTGACTGACTGACCGACCCTCTGACTGACTGACTGACCGACCCTCTGACTGACTGACTGACCGACCCTCTGAATGACTGACTGACTGACCGACCCTCTGACTGACTGACTGACCGACCCTCTGACTGACTGACTGACCGACCCTCTGACTGACTGACTGACCGACCCTCTGACTGACTGACTGACCGACCCTCTGACTGACTGACTGACCGACCCTCTGACTGACTGACTGACCGACCCTCTGACTGACTGACTGACCGACCCTCTGACTGACTGACTGACTGACCCTCTGACTGACTGACTGACCGACCCTCTGACTGACTGACTGACCGACCCTCTGACTGACTGACTGACCGACCCTCTGACTGACTGACTGACCGACCCTCTGACTGACTGACTGACCGACCCTCTGACTGACTGACTGACCAACCCTCTGACAGACTGACTGACCGACCCTCTGACTGACTGACTGACCGACCCTCTGACTGACTGACTGACCGACCCTCTGACTGACTGACTGACCGACCCTCTGACTGACTGACTGACCGACCCTCTGACTGACTGACTGACTGACCGACCCTCTGACTGACTGACTGACCGACCCTCTGACTGACTGACTGACCGACCCTCTGACTGACTGACTGACCGACCCTCTGACTGACTGACTGACCGACCCTCTGACTGACTGACTGACCGACCCTCTGACTGACTGACTGACCGACCCTCTGACTGACTGACTGACCGACCCTCTGACTGATTGACTGACCGACTGACCGACTGACTGACGAACCGACTGGCCGACATGGTGCTTGGGAAACGTGGTGAAGTCAGATTCTCAATTTTTAAATCGATGAATTAAAGGGGCTTTTCATTACCAGTCATTAAATGTTAACAAGTCCCTCCTCTCTGACGTCATCAAGCTTTCTGTTAAGACAGATGTGTCGGTCACTCTTCAAATCAGTTGCAGGTCAGAAAGTTTGCATAAAGCATTTGTAAATCCTTCACAGTGATGATGTGCCGGATATGTAAAAGTCCTTCATATTGTCTTACTGAAGATACACTTAGCAAGAGGTCACCATAAACAATCTGCCATCACTGCCATCGTCATCATTGGCTCATCCCAGAGTGGGTGTGGGGATAGCCAATCATGTCAGTCCTAGAATATTTGCATATTGCTGATGTTGCTGTCTGGAAGTGGAAGGTTGACCTGTTGTTTATGAGGATGTCACCTTGCTGAATGTATATATCTTTTTTCAAGCCAGATGAGACTGCACTATGTAAGACACTATTCTAACCATGGTGTTGCACCACAAGGTTTTTATCTGGTCATTCGATGTAATTTACACACACTTTACTATTCCGTAGTAAAATACCAGGAGCTAATGAATCGTTTAGCCTAGAATGCTAATAGGTTGCATCCTTAGATACACAGATGATTCATGCAGTGCTTTATCATACCCTACTCTTGGGTTCAAGTGTGATCTGTTCAGTAGCAGTCATGTGGTGGGAGTAGATCTGTGTTGCTCTGACCTGTGACTAGAATATTAACGCTTCTCCAACATTCAGACACAGAAACAGCCAACCCAGCCCGCCCCTCCCCCCCACCCAGGGCGTACTGTCTGATCCCACTACACACACACACACACACACACACACACACACACACACACACACACACACACACACACACACACACACACACACACACACACACACACACACACACACACACACACACACACACACACACACACACACACACACACACACACACACACACACACACACACACACACACACACACACTCTGATGCCCCCACAGGGACAGAGACAGCCCCCCAAACACAGAGAGATCTCAGCAGATTATTTATCCATACAATTATCCTAATGGAGCAGTGGCATTAGGTAATACGTGGCCAGATTGAATTATCACTGTGAGCTGTGAGTCTCCCTTTATCTCAGTCTTATTCAACACTAGAACACTGAAAGAACCGACTTCCACACAGAACAATGTACCAAACCAAACACTGTAGTACACGTATCTCTGTCCTTGAGCTTGTCTATTCATGTTCTGTATTATGTGATGTTTCATGTTTTGATTGGACGCCAGGAAGAGTAGCTGCTGCATGAGAAGCAGCTAATGGGGATCCTAATAAATTAAATAATAAAGAAATATCATTCTGTATCACAGTACAACACCAGCATACAGTGGGAGCATCCTTTATGCAGCAACACGCGCACAACATGAGCTAATGCACTGTGGCTGTGAACGTGCCACTTCCAAGCCATTATCTTGCCATTGATGAGGTCTGGCTGGGATGAACTTGAAGGGAAACTCCTAGTGCAGGCTACAGTGGGAAGTTGAGCTCGCTTCATTGTGACCTTTACAGTGTTTTACCCATTGTCTGAGTTTCTGCTGTGACCTATATCAAATGATGGCTGTTGGAATTTGCCCTCGTTGCCGTCCTCTATTTCAACGCGATTACAGATTCTGGTTTGATTGCACTTCGTTTTAGGTCATCCAAAAATATTGTGATAATTTCCTAAGCTAATACGCTTACGCCATCTGGGATTGGTTTAGTCTGCCTTAGGATGGGTACATGCCAGGTCTGGTCAGAGAATCAATCCGTACACTACCACCCAGCAATAAACTGATGATGTTTACCATGTGACCAACGATGGATCTCATTGCTGAGGGTGAGCCTAGTTCATCATAATGAGTCTTATCAGCCCAGTTCACAGAAGAACAAAGAGATCTCACAAAAAAAATGACTCTCATCTTACTGAGGGAATGACAGTGCTTCACTTACTGTCTGGAAAAGAATGGAGTCTTACAGTACATTTTTCATAGCTTTTTCAGCATTTGCCTTTCCTCAGAATGATCACCTGAATACAGAGAAATAGCTAACGTGCTAAATGTGCTAACGCTTCAGTCTGCCGAGCTTCAGCACGACATATGTGGCAAAGAATTCACATCCATCTTGTTCAGTTATAAATGCTTTGCAGATCCATCCTCCTGAACAGGTCACTGGACTAAAACGGTAGCATGCAAGCAAGTTGTGTGTTTTGTAATGTTTCTGCCTGAGGTTAATGACTGTCTAACAGTTACGCAAGCCTTTATTTGATTTATTTCTTATTCAGATTTATTTTTTTAGACTATATTTTCCCCTAACCCCCTAACCCCTCCCCTAATTGGAATAAACTAATTAAATATATTTTCCTTGTTAATTATTTTCCCCTAACCCTACTACCCCTCCCCTAATTTGAATAAACTAATTAAATATATTTTCCTTGTTAATTATTTTCCCCTAACCCTACTACCCCTCCCCTAATTGGAATAAACAAATTAAATATATATTTCCTTGTTAATTATTTTCCCCTAACCCCCTAACCCCTCCCCTAATTGGAATAAACTAATTAAATATATTTTCCTTGTTAATTATTTTCCCCATAACCCTACTACCCCTCCCCTAATTGGAATAAACTCATTAAATATATTTTCCTTGTTAATTATTTCCCCTAACCCTACTACCCCTCCCCTAATTGGAATAAACTAATTAAATATATATTTCCTTGTTCATTATTTTCCCCTAACCCCCTAACCCCTCCCCTAATTGGAGTAAACTAATGGATAACAATACGTAGGCTTCCAATTCCAGCTTCTACATACTACATACATTTACAGGACACGGTGACCCAAGCCTTAGCATAGTGCTCACATTGATTTACCTAGCATACTGGTCTACTCTCCGGTCCTGGAGGGTTGCTGGGTGATTTAACTAGCACACTGGTCTACACTCCGGTCCTGGAGGGTTGCTGGGTGATTTAACTAGCACGCTGGTCTACTCTCTGGTCCTGGAGGGTGGCTGGGTGATTTAACTAGCACACTGGTCTACACTCCGGTCCTGGAGGGTTGCTGGGTGATTTAACTAGCACACTGGTCTACACTCCGGTCCTGGAGGGTTGCTGGGTGATTTAACTAGCACGCTGGTCTACTCTCTGGTCCTGGAGGGTGGCTGGGTGATTTAACTAGCACACTGGTCTACACTCCGGTCCTGGAGGGTTGCTGGGTGATTTAACTAGCACACTGGTCTACTCTCTGGTCCTGGAGAGTTGCTGGGTGATTTAACTAGCACGCTGGTCTACTCTCCGGTCCTGGAGAGTTGCTGGGTGATTTAACTAGCACGCTGGTCTACTCTCTGGTCCTGGAGAGTTGCTGAGTGATTTAACTAGCACACTGGTCTACTCTCTGGTCCTGGAGGGTTGCTGGGTGATTTAACTAGCACGCTGGTCTACTCTCCGGTCCTGGAGAGTTGCTGGGTGATTTAACTAGCACGCTGGTCTACTCTCTGGTCCTGGAGGGTTGCTGGGTGATTTAACTAGCACACTGGTCTACTCTCTGGTCCTGGAGGGTTGCTGGGTGATTTAACTAGCACACTGGTCTACTCTCTGGTCCTGGAGAGTTGCTGGGTGATTTAACTAGCACGCTGGTCTACTCTCTGGTCCTGTAGAGTTGCTGGGTGATTTAACTAGCACACTGGTCTACTCTCCGGTCCTGGAGGGTTGCTGGGTGATTTAACTAGCATGCTGGTCTACTCTCTGGTCCTGTAGAGTTGCTGGGTGATTTAACTAGCACACTGGTCTACTCTCTGGTCCTGGAGGGTTGCTGGGTGATTTAACTAGCACGCTGGTCTACTCTCCGGTCCTGGAGAGTTGCTGGGTGATTTAACTAGCACGCTGGTCTACTCTCTGGTCCTAGAGAGTTGCTGAGTGATTTAACTAGCACACTGGTCTACTCTCTGGTCCTGGAGGGTTGCTGGGTGATTTAACTAGCACGCTGGTCTACTCTCCGGTCCTGGAGAGTTGCTGGGTGATTTAACTAGCACGCTGGTCTACTCTCTGGTCCTGGAGGGTTGCTGGGTGATTTAACTAGCACACTGGTCTACTCTCTGGTCCTGGAGGGTTGCTGGGTGATTTAACTAGCACGCTGGTCTACTCTCTGGTCCTGGAGGGTTGCTGAGTGATTTAACTAGCACACTGGTCTACTCTCTGGTCCTGGAGAGTTGCTGGGTGATTTAACTAGCACACTGGTCTACTCTCCGGTCCTGGAGGGTTGCTGAGTGATTTAACTAGCACACTGGTCTACTCTCCGGTCCTGGAGGGTTGCTGGGTGATTTAACTAGCACACTGGTCTACTCTCCGGTCCTGGAGGGTTGCTGGGTGATTTAACTAGCACACTGGTCTACTCTCTGGTCCTGGAGGGTTGCTGAGTGATTTAACTAGCACACTGGTCTACTCTCTGGTCCTGGAGAGTTGCTGGGTGATTTAACTAGCACACCGGTCTACACTCTGGTCCTGGAGGGTTGCTGGGTGATTTAACTAGCACGCTGGTCTAATCTCCGGTCCTGGAGAGTTGCTGAGTGATTTAACTAGCACGCTGGTCTACTCTCTGGTCCTGGAGGGTTGCTGGGTGATTTAACTAGCACACTGGTCTACTCTCTGGTCCTGGAGAGTTGCTGAGTGATTTAACTAGCACACTGGTCTACTCTCTGGTCCTGGAGAGTTGCTGGGTGATTTAACTAGCACACTGGTCTACTCTCCGGTCCTGGAGAGTTGCTGAGTGATTTAACTAGCACACTGGTCTACTCTCTGGTCCTGGAGAGTTGCTGGGTGATTTAACTAGCACGCTGGTCTACTCTCTGGTCCTGGAGAGTTGCTGGGTGATTTAACTAGCACACTGGTCTACTCTCCGGTCCTGGAGAGTTGCTGGGTGATTTAACTAGCACACTGGTCTACTCTCCGGTCCTGGAGAGTTGCTGAGTGATTTAACTAGCACACTGGTCTACTCTCCGGTCCTGGAGAGTTGCTGAGTGATTTAACTAGCACACTGGTCTACTCTCCGGTCCTGGAGAGTTGCTGAGTGATTTAACTAGCACACTGGTCTACTCTCCGGTCCTGGAGAGTTGCTGAGTGATTTAACTAGCACACTGGTCTACTCTCCGGTCCTGGAGGGTTGTTGGGTGATTTAACTAGCACGCTGGTCTACTCTCCGGTCCTGGAGGGTTGTTGGGTGATTTAACTAGCACGCTGGTCTACTCTCCGGTCCTGGAGGGTTGCTGAGTGATTTAACTAGCACGCTGGTCTACTCTCCGGTCCTGGAGGGTTGTTGGGTGATTTAACTAGCATACTGGTCTACACTCCGGTCCTGTAGAGTAGCTGGGTGATTTAACTAGCACACTGGTCTACTCTCTGGTCCTGGAGGGTTGCTGGGTGATTTAACTAGCACGCTGGTCTACTCTCCGGTCCTGGAGGGTTGTTGGGTGATTTAACTAGCACGCTGGTCTACTCTCCGGTCCTGGAGGGTTGCTGAGTGATTTAACTAGCACGCTGGTCTACTCTCCGGTCCTGGAGGGTTGTTGGGTGATTTAACTAGCATACTGGTCTACACTCCGGTCCTGTAGAGTTGCTGGGTGATTTAACTAGCACACTGGTCTACTCTCTGGTCCTGGAGGGTTGCTGGGTGATTTAACTCGCACACTGGTCTACTCTCCGGTCCTGGAGGGTTGCTGGGTGATTTAACTAGCACACTGGTCTACTCTCCGGTCCTGGAGGGTTGCTGGGTGATTTAACTAGCACACTGGTCTACTCTCCGGTCCTGGAGGGTTGCTGGGTGATTTAACTAGCACACTGGTCTACTCTCCGGTCCTGGAGGGTTGCTGGGTGATTTAACTAGCACACTGGTCTACTCTCCGGTCCTGGAGGGTTGCTGGGTAATTTAACTAGCACACTGGTCTACTCTCTGGTCCTGGAGAGTTGCTGGGTGATTTAACTAGCACACTGGTCTACTCTCCGGTCCTGGAGGGTTGCTGGGTGATTTAACTAGCACACCGGTCTACACTCTGGTCCTGGAGGGTTGCTGGGTGATTTAACTAGCACACTGGTCTACACTCCGGTCCTGGAGGGTTGCTGGGTGATTTAACTAGCACACTGGTCTACTCTCTGGTCCTGGAGGGTGGCTGGGTGATTTAACTAGCACACTGGTCTACACTCCGGTCCTGGAGGGTTGCTGGGTGATTTAACTAGCACACTGGTCTACTCTCTGGTCCTGGAGGGTGGCTGGGTGATTTAACTAGCACACTGGTCTACTCTCCGGTCCTGGAGGGTTGTTGGGTGATTTAACTAGCATACTGGTCTACACTCCGGTCCTGTAGAGTTGCTGGGTGATTTAACTAGCACACTGGTCTACTCTCTGGTCCTGGAGGGTTGCTGGGTGATTTAACTCGCACACTGGTCTACTCTCCGGTCCTGGAGGGTTGCTGGGTGATTTAACTAGCACACTGGTCTACTCTCCGGTCCTGGAGGGTTGCTGGGTGATTTAACTAGCACACTGGTCTACTCTCCGGTCCTGGAGGGTTGCTGGGTGATTTAACTAGCACACTAGTCTACTCTCCGGTCCTGGAGGGTTGCTGGGTGATTTAACTAGCACACTAGTCTACTCTCCGGTCCTGGAGGGTTGCTGGGTGATTTAACTAGCACACTGGTCTACTCTCCGGTCCTGGAGGGTTGCTGGGTAATTTAACTAGCACACTGGTCTACTCTCTGGTCCTGGAGAGTTGCTGGGTGATTTAACTAGCACACTGGTCTACTCTCCGGTCCTGGAGGGTTGCTGGGTGATTTAACTAGCACACCGGTCTACACTCTGGTCCTGGAGGGTTGCTGGGTGATTTAACTAGCACACTGGTCTACACTCCGGTCCTGGAGGGTTGCTGGGTGATTTAACTAGCACACTGGTCTACTCTCTGGTCCTGGAGGGTGGCTGGGTGATTTAACTAGCACACTGGTCTACACTCTGGTCCTGGAGGGTTGCTGGGTGATTTAACTAGCACACTGGTCTACTCTCTGGTCCTGGAGGGTGGCTGGGTGATTTAACTAGCACACTGGTCTACTCTCCGGTCCTGGAGGGTTGCTGGGTGATTTAACTAGCACACTGGTCTACTCTCCGGTCCTGGAGAGTTGCTGGGTGATTTAACTAGCACACTGGTCTACTCTCTGGTCCTGGAGAGTTGCTGGGTGATTTAACTAGCACGCTGGTCTACACTCCGGTCCTGGAGGGTTGCTGGGTGATTTAACTAGCACGCTGGTCTACTCTCCGGTCCTGGAGGGTGGCTGGGTGAGTTAACTAGCACGCTGGTCTACTCTCCGGTCCTGGAGGGTTGCTGAGTGATTTAACTAGCACGCTGGTCTACTCTCCGGTCCTGGAGGGTTGCTGGGTGATTTAACTAGCACGCTGGTCTACTCTCTGGTCCTGGAGGGTTGCTGGGTGATTTAACTAGCATACTGGTCTACTCTCCGGTCCTGGAGGGTGGCTGGGTGATTTAACTAGCACACTGGTCTACACTCCGGTCCTGGAGGGTTGCTGGGTTATTTAACTAGCACTCTGGTCTACTCTCCGGTCCTGGAGAGTTGCTGGGTGATTTAACTAGCACACTGGTCTACTCTCCGGTCCTGGAGGGTTGCTGGGTGATTTAACTAGCACGCTGGTCTACTCTCCGGTCCTGGAGGGTTGCTGGGTGATTTAACTAGCACACTGGTCTACTCTCCGGTCCTGGAGGGTTGCTGGGTGATTTAACTAGCACACTGGTCTACTCTCCGGTCCTGGAGGGTTGCTCGGTGATTTAACTAGCACACTGGTCTACTCTCCGGTCCTGGAGGGTTGCTGGGTGATTTAACTAGCACACTGGTCTACTCTCTGGTCCTGGAGAGTTGCTGGGTGATTTAACTAGCACACTGGTCTACACTCCGGTCCTGGAGGGTTGCTGGGTGATTTAACTAGCACACTGGTCTACTCTCCGGTCCTGGAGGGTTGCTGGGTGATTTAACTAGCACACTGGTCTACTCTCCGGTCCTGGAGGGTTGCTGGGTGATTTAACTAGCACGCTGGTCTACTCTCCGGTCCTGGAGAGTTGCTGGGTGATTTAACTAGCACACTGGTCTATTCTCCGGTCCTGGAGGGTTGCTGGGTGATTTAACTAGCACGCTGGTCTACTCTCCGGTCCTGGAGAGTTGCTGGGTGATTTAACTAGCACACTTGTCTACTCTCCGGTCCTGGAGGGTTGCTGGGTGATTTAACTAGCACACTGGTCTACTCTCAGGTTCTGGAGGGTTGCTGGGTGATTTAACTAGCACGCTGGTCTACTCTCCGGTTCTGGAGGGTTGCTGGGTGATTTAACTAGCACGCTGGTCTACTCTCCGGTCCTGGAGGGTTGCTGGGTGATTTAACTAGCACGCTGGTCTACTCTCTGGTCCTGGAGGGTTGCTGGGTGATTTAACTAGCACGCTGGTCTACTCTCCGGTCCTGGAGAGTTGCTGGGTGATTTAACTAGCACACTGGTCTACTCTCCAGTCCTGGAGGGTTGCTGGGTGATTTAACTAGCACACTGGTCTACTCTTCAGTCCTGGAGGGTTGTTGGGTGATTTAACTAGCACGCTGGTCTACTCTCCGGTCCTGGAGGGTTGCTGGGTGATTTAACTAGCACACTGGTCTACTCTCCGGTCCTGGAGAGTTGCTGGGTGTAAACCCTGTGTTTTTGTTGGTGAACATCAAGGTAAAGATGGAATATACTGTAGTTTGTTTATGATTAATCATGAAATGTGTTATAAAGTGAATGTTCCCTTATGAAAGATTCTCCAATATCCTAATGTGCTGGAGCTTGGGAACGATGTTGTTGTGCCATAAACATCCAGATTGATTGAGAGACTCTCTTGTTCAGCGTTATAGTATGGCTCCTACATGTGTTGAACCATATTTTTGGGGGGTCACTTCATTTCACAGACGCCCTTGGCAACCATGCCATAACGTCAGCAGAGGAGGCTGGTGGGAGGAGCTATAGGAGGACAGGCTCATTGTAATGGCTGGAATGGAATCAATGGAACGGTATCAGACACATCAAACATATGGAAACCACGTTTGACTCCGTTCCATTCCAGCTATTACAATGAGCCCATCCTCCTATAGCTCCTCCCACCAGCCTCCCCTGAACTCCAGAGAACTGTTTTCTTTTATCCACTTGTCCCCATACCCATGGCTGTCCCTGACTGGGAGAGTGCTAATCCGACATAGCCCAGATAATGCACTTCCCACTTGTTATAGAACAGGTTTCACACACTAAACCCCCCACAAAGATTACTCACTGTGATATTGATAAAAATGGTTTGTAAGGTGTTTTAAGGAATATTCTATATCATTTCTATCTTGAAACAGATTACACGGTAATCCAATCCAGTTTATCCTCTTACACGTTTAGAGAAACCACACTCTTAGTTCACCCATTAAGTTGCAATCGGCTGCAACATTCTTGGTTGATATCTTTGCTAGAGGGTCTCTTTTGACAGATATCCAGGATGTCAACCTTAGCCTCAGGCCCCAACCTTATCTGTTCTTCTACAATTGGAAAAATAGGTGCTTTTATGATGTAGATACAACACCATTGGAAGCAACTGCAAACAAAAGCGCTTAACCTAGTTCTATAACGTACAAGATGTGAAAATGATGTCCTTTATGATGTGGATGGACAAAGCAACCACAAACAGCACTCTTAACCTAGTTCTATGAAGCAGTGTGAAGCACATAAAGGTAAATTTTTTGTAATATTAATTTGTAATGTTTCAGACTGCAAGGGCATCGCGTACGGTATTTTAATCTAAAGAATTTCCCTAACAGATGCTCACGTAGTGCTCTTTAGTGAATGTTCAAGACGTTGAAATGTATTTTGATATTGCAAGCTTAAAGCACAGATCCAGCCTCTTACTGATGTCTATATTTAGGAGACTGGTGGGTCAGAACAGGACCAAAATGGGTATTGTAGTGCAGACCACACAGTAACCCTGAGGCCCCTATCACAACACTGCTTGACACAAGAGCACTGCATCTCTCTGAACACTACTCACTCACCGGTCCAGTTACCATGACACATCCCACACTTCCATCCATGTCTGAGCCCATTTGAGCTTCTCCTTCATTCCTTGTGAAATGAAATGAAAAACATGATTGATTTGGCGCATTAGCTCTTGTATTAGCAGACCGGGTCTTGCTACATGGTAGAAACAGGGATGCTATTGTCTGATAAAGCACGTATGTCTATCATTACCATCGAGACAAGAGGACTGTGTGTGTAGTGTACTTACACCTGAATGAAAATTAGACCATATTATACACTGAGTGGACAAAACATTAGGAACAGCTGCTTTTTCCATGACAGACAGGTGAAGGCTCTTATTGATGTCACTTGTTAAATCCACTTCAGTCAGTGTAGATGAAGGGGAGGAGACGGGTTGAAGAAGGATATTCAACCCTTGAGACAATTGAGACATGGATTGTGTATGTGTGCCATTCAGAGGGTGAATGGGCAAGACAAAATATTTAAGTGCCTTTGAACAGGGTATGGTAGTAGGTGCCAGGTGCACCGGTTTGCGTCAAGAACTGCAACGCAGCTGGGTTTTTCACGCTCAACAGTTTCCTGTGTGTATCAAGAATAGTCCACCACCCAGAGGACATCCAGCCAACTTGACTCAACCGTAGAAAGCATTGGAGTCAACATCCCTGTGGAACGCTTTCAGACACCTTGGTAGAGTCCATGCCCTGACCAATTGAGGCTGTTCTGAGGGCAAAAGGGGGCCAACTAATGTTCTGTACACTCAGTGTATACACACTATGATACATGAAACTTATCTGCCTTCATGTTGGTATAAATTATGCTAATGTGGATGTAGATTCTACTGAAGTTAGTTTGTAGTAATGAAAAGTCAGGCGATAACTGTAAGCTTTTCTGAGAGACAGTGATATTTTCACAGAATCCCACCACATATATATCATCAGATTTTCCTTATCTAGGATGTTGTGTTTTACCCAATCCATCTAGAGTCCTGTGTTTTACCCAATCCATCTAGAGTCCTGTGTTTTACCCAATCCATCTAGAGTCCTGTGTTTTACCCAATCCGTCTAGAGTCCTGTGTTTTACACAATCCGTCTAGAGTCCTGTGTTTTACCCAATCCATCTAGAGTCCTGTGTTTTACCCAATCCATCTAGAGTCCTGTGTTTTACCCAATCCATCTAGAGTCCTGTGTTTTACACAATCCATCTAGAGTCCTGTGTTTTACCCAATCCGTCTAGAGTCCTGTGTTTTACACAATCCGTCTAGAGTCCTGTGTTTTACCCAATCCATCTAGAGTCCTGTGTTTTACCCAATCCATCTAGAGTCCTGTGTTTTACCCAATCCATCTAGAGTCCTGTGTTTTACACAATCCATCTAGAGTCCTGTGTTTTACCCAATCCATCTAGAGTCCTGTGTTTTACACAATCCATCTAGAGTCCTGTGTTTTACCCAATCCATCTAGAGTCCTGTGTTTTACCCAATCCATCTAGAGTCCTGTGTTTTACACAATCCATCTAGGGTCCTGTGTTTTACCCAATCCATCTAGAGTCCTGTGTTTTACACAATCCATCTAGAGTCCTGTGTTTTACCCAATCCATCTAGAGTCCTGTGTTTTACCCAATCCATCTAGAGTCCTGTGTTTTACCCAATCCATCTAGAGTCCTGTGTTTTACACAATCCGTCTAGGGTCCTGTGTTTTACACAATCCATCTAGAGTCCTGTGTTTTACCCAATCCATCTAGAGTCCTGTGTTTTACACAATCCGTCTAGAGTCCTGTGTTTTACCCAATCCATCTAGAGTCCTGTGTTTTACCCAATCCATCTAGAGTCCTGTGTTTTACCCAATCCATCTAGAGTCCTGTGTTTTACCCAATCCATCTAGAGTCCTGTGTTTTACACAATCCATCCAGAGTCCTGTGTTTTACACAATCCATCTAGTGTCCTGTGTTTTACCCAATCCATCTAGAGTCCTGTGTTTTACCCAATCCATCTACTGTCCTGTGTTTTACCCAATCCATCTAGAGTCCTGTGTTTTACACAATCCATCTAGAGACCTGTGTTTTACCCAATCCATCTAGAGTCCTGTGTTTTACCCAATCCATCTAGAGTCCTGTGTTTTACACAATCCATCTACTGTCCTGTGTTTTACACAATCCATCTAGTCCTGTGTTTTACCCAATCCATCTAGGGTCCTGTGTTTTACCCAATCCATCTAGAGTCCTGTGTTTTACCCAATCCATCTAGAGTCCTGTGTTTTACACAATCCATCTAGGGTCCTGTGTTTTACACAATCCATCTAGGGTCCTGTGTTTTACCCAATCCATCTAGAGTCCTGTGTTTTACACAATCCATCTAGGGTCCTGTGTTTTACACAATCCATCTAGAGTCCTGTGTTCTACCCAATCCATTTAGAGACCTGTGTTTTACCCAATCCATCTAGAGTCCTGTGTTTTACACAATCCATCTAGGGTCCTGTGTTTTACCCAATCCATCTAGGGTCCTGTGTTTTACACAATCCGTCTAGAGACCTGTGTTTTACCCAATCCATCTAGAGTCCTGTGTTTATTTTCGCTCAATCGTGTAAAATAGCAAGATGTTATCCTGTATTTTAAGCCTTATCCAGAATGAGAATTACACCAAAAATGAAATACATTGTCTGAGGATTATGTTGCACTATCTGACATAAAACAATAAGGGGACAGTTTGATGAAAAAGCTTCAAATAAAGGTTAAAATACATGATTACGCCAAACACATCATTATTTCAATCATTGTTGGCATTGTGTACGGTCTCTAATGTGGCACATTGCTTATCTTGTTTCATGCGTCAAATTAGTCTCAATCAGACAATCACATTATATTATTCACGCATATGAGAGCTGATTGCTCCTTTTTTATGCTCTTGTGATCACAGCATCTTAAAATAGATCTCTTGTATACATGACATGATCATGAGTACATTCCGCTACTTGTCTACAGCAGTTCGCTAACTGAATCTAGTTGATCCCTGATCTACAGTCTGAGATCATGTACTGACGGCCCTCGGGCTGAATCTAGTTGATCCCTGGTCTACAGTCTGAGATCATGTCCTGAAGCCCCTCGGGCTGAATCTAGTTGATCCCTGGTCTACAGTCTGAGATCATGTACTGACGGCCCTCGGGCTGAATCTAGTTGATCCCTGGTCTACAGTCTGAGATCATGTACTGACGGCCCTCGGGCTGAATCTAGTTGATCCCTGGTCTACAGTCTGAGATCATGTCCTGACGGCCCTCGGGCTGAATCTAGTTGATCCCTGGTCTACAGTCTGAGATCATGTCCTGACGGCCCTCGGGCTGAATCTAGTTGATCCGTGGTCTACAGTCTGAGATCATGTACTGTATGGTCTCGCAGTGATGTTTTGGGTTTCACATTGATTACATTGCTGAACTTTTGACCTTGCTTGCTATGCCAAAGAAATATTGTATATAGGTCTGTATTTGAGGTCATGCACACAAGTGAATCCTTTGACTGTAGATGTACACAGATGTACTATCTCAATTTAACCAGTTTCTCACAGCAGGAAAATAATCCTGCATCAACAGGAAATAGCAGTTGTTATGTGGATTATTATTCAGGGATATTTTTGTAAAGGTTGATACATTTTTAGTTAGCATAAATAAAGTCGGATACTTTAAAGTGGAAATTACAAACTTTAGAAGCCGTTTTTAAATCTGGAATTTGCATTTCCTGTTGCTCAGTGACAACACAGTGATCAAATGAAGAGAGCACTTCTCTATCAGACCATGTACTTTCATCACAGCATCTTAAAATAGATCTCCTTACCTCCCGACCCGACGAGCATAAAGAAAACACCTGTTCCTAGCTAAATGTTCAGTGTTTTTCAATTCATTATTAGAAAAATGGTAAAACCTATCAGAGCTTTCAAGGGATTCACTGTTTTCATGCACGGAAATATACAGTGGAGTCCAAAATGATTGGATCCCTTGGATATAGATGATAAAATTAGACTGTATGTCACGCCCTGACCATAGAGATCTTTTTATTCTCTATGTTTGGTTGGTCAGGGTGTGACTCGGGTGGGAAACTCTATGTTCTTTGTTTCTATGTTTTGGCCGGGTATGGTTCTCAATCAGGGACAGCTGTCTATCGTTGTCTCTGATTGGGAATCATACTTAGGCAGCCTTTTTTCCTTTTGTATTTGTGGGTAGTTGTCTTTGTTAGTGGCATTATAGCCTAAGTAAGCTTCACGGTCGTTTCCTTGTTCTTTGTTTTGTTGGCGACATTTATCAATAAAAGAAATGTACGCTCACCATGCTGCACCTTGGTCCGGTCATTTCCACGACGACAGCGATCGTGACACTGTATGAATTAAATTATACGAATACTGAGCTACACTACATGGCCAAAAGTATGTGGATTCAACTACACCTGTTGCTGACAGTGTATAAAATCGAGCACACAGCCATGCAATCTCCATAGACAAAAAATTGGAAGTTGAATGGCCTGTGCTGAAGAGCTCAGTGACTTTCAACGTGGCACCGTCATAGGATGCCACCTTTCCAACAAGTCAGTTTGTCAAATTTCTGCCCTGCTAGAACTACCCCGGTCAACTGTAAGTGCTGTTATTATGAAGTGGAAATGTCTAGAAGCAACAACGTCTAAGCTGTGAAGCGGTAGGAAACACAAGCTCACAGAATGGGACCGCCGAGTGCTGAAGCGCGTAAAAACCGTCTGTCCTGGGTTGCAACACTTACTACCGATTTCCAAACTATCTCTGGAAGCAACTTCAGCACAATAACTGTTTGTCGGGAGCAATGTTCCCTCTGATTCTTTCCAGCATTGAGCAAATTTCAGGTCTGCTGAGTGCAAACTTCTAGCTAGCATTTACTGTGAACACTGAGGCTGTCCCCGCTTTATGTTACAGTAGCCATGTAGCCATGTAGGCTACTGTGGCTATTTGATCATAATGTAGGCCTACCAGAATGGCCTACCATCAAAAACAATTGAGAAAATGAATCCCATAACATTTTAACATGGAAATAGCAGTTCTATCATTCAGCCTACAGTAGCACCCAATGAGTTTTGTTCAATGTAGGCCTACATTCCATGAGACTTTAAAAAAACCTGCAGAGCTTGACATTAACCTGTTTATCAACTTGTCCTTCAGTAGCAGCAGCTTGTATGTGAGTGGGTGTGCGTAGTGTCAGTGTAAATGTATGTGCATATTATGTGTGAGTGAGAAAATGATGGAGTGCGTGTTTGTGTGTATGTTGGAGTGACAGTGTGTGTGTGTGTGAGTGTGTAGGGCCCTGTGAGTGTGCATAGAGTCAGTGCAAATACTGAAATAAAACGTAAATTAAGATATAAGGTAAACTTCTGTTGTTCGATGCAAGAAACCCCTTCACAAAATAAAATACATTATTATTCTCATACCATTATTAGAGAGAATCAGACAAATGATGCTACCCTCTGTCTATTGGCCACTTAGCTTATCCGAGCCTGTCTCAAAATGCAACACTGCCCCTTTAAGACAAAAAAAAGCTCTTTACCTGACTCACTTTTCAAATATGTCTAGAAATGTATACATTTTTTGATCTTGTAGGAAGCAATCACTCCCCTATTGCTGACTACAAATGATCTATAACTGGGCTAATAACTAACTAACTAGCAAAGGATATCAACAAAATGTGTAGTTGTGGCTACATTCAGCTCTCGTGTTGATCGGGAAAAAAAGAGCATCTACTCATGACTGCTCATGCTGTAAACACAGTCCAGTTCAAAGTAAATGGCACAGATTCAAATATGGCAATGGTCTATTTGCATATAGGCCTACTGCAGGTCTGATTGTTTATGCCGCGCTGGTCTGTGAAGAGTGCGGGCTGAGTAGTGCGTGTCAATGTAATAGAATCCTACTCCGATACGTTCTGCCTATGTTACACCCCTGAAAAAGGGTAGAAAGAATCACGATAGTGATACGGAATGTTTACTCATTGAACGTTTAGTGCAATCATTGTACATAAATAACACATTTTACAGAACAACAGATCTACAGGAACGATAGGTTTTGTAGGGTACGAGGCTTATTCAAATCATAACAGTATACACTGTACATCACTGAAACAAATACTGTTTTCAATATAACTGTCAAGCAAAGCTTTAACTCAGTAAACCATAACACAATTCATCAACAGGCAACAAAGTGTTTGAAAAACAACCACACAAATAACGCCGCAAAACATCTTACCAACAGCGCACACGTTCATTCACAATCGACATAAAATGGCAGCTACGTAGCAGTACCTAGCAGTACGAAGCTAGCTGCAACCGAGCACGGCTCACATTACTCTCTGCAAACCCAACCAACTTCCTCAACATGTTACTAAACAAACCTTAAACACTCTTGACATGTTATCAAGTTATTACATTTAAATTACTCTTTTTAATCATCAATAATGTACCTGAAAAAGGGTAGAAAGAATCACGATAGTGATACGGAATGTTTACTCATTGAACGTTTAGTGCAATGAGAAAAAGACCGCGAATTCTCCGTGAACTTGAGTGGAGACCAGAGCAATCGATCTCAGGCTCATAGATTAAGAGCATTTAGTAGATCACAGATTAGCACTTTTATCCACGACAACATAAAGGAATCAACATAACGTTTACACATTCCTCTCACAATTCGTACCCTTTGTATGCTTGACGGATTTTAACAGAATTATATAAATGTTATCAATCTATCAACTAATACTGACTGCATGATCTTCTTAACCTTAGATGTTTTAAGATCCTCACATACTATGAATTTACTAATACTTTTTAATGTATAACAGGCTATTAGTATTTCCTTTAACCTGTCACACTCTCCCAGACAAAATAAATGTTGTCCCAACATTACCAACATTGTCTTCTTCAACAGTCTGTATGCACTGGACCTAGAAAATCCTCTTCTGTAAGGTAGTACTTGAGCAGAGGTCAAGGGTCACAGTTCAAATATAACTAACAAGTTATTCACAGTCCATATCTGTTGACCAGCTGTATAACATAAACAGTCCTTTCTCATACTATTGATCAACAGTCCATCAATTTTGATGATCTAAATGCATAGTCTGCAAATTGTCTCTTGTGACAGTCTGTGAAATCAGTCAGTAGTCCATGGTCAAACATGTCAACTCTGTAGCCTCATGTTTGCTGAAGCCCATACATGTAAGGTGGCTGAAAGTAACATTGCTGTAGTAATGGCAGCCATGGAACCAGTCCTGGTGCAGAGTAGACAGGGAACAACTGTGGCTGTGGCTGTATACTCTAGCAGGAAGGGATACCAAGCTGATCATAGGTGATACGTCTTGGAGGCTGTCTCTCTCTTTGTGGCAGCTGGTAGGCTGGTTCCTCAGGTTCAGCAGCATCAGTTAATGAAGGAAAGGCACTTGGTGGACGATCATCACGCAAATTTTCAGCAGGCAAGTTCATCTCCTCAGCAGGCAGGTCTTGAACTGTTGTTGTCTCCTCCAGCCGCTTTTCAACAAGAGGCTGTGCTGGTAGCGTATCAGGGACTGGCACCGCAACTGTCTGTTTCACTGGTGGGGGCCTGTGTTCCCACCCTCTCGCTGGTTCAGCATTCCTCTCCTCAGGTACTGTAGGAGATGTGGGAACCTGTAGCGGCTCATGAAGGTCATATTCATCCCCGCTGTCTTCATCAGAATCTAGAGGATGTGATGCAGGCTGATGTCTCCTTTTTTTCTGACTTTTGTCATCTTTGGTCATTTCTGGTTGCGTCTCAAAAGGTAAGTGGTCACAGGACATGAGCAGGTTTCTGTGCAGGACCCTGGAGCGTCCCCTACCCTTTTCTGGTCTCAATTCATAAATCGGCAGGTCTGAACCCATTTGTCTCACTACTGTGTGAATTGTATCTTCCCAATAGTTACGGAGTTTGCCTGGTCCTCCTCTTGGTGTCAGGTTTTTAATCAGAACTCGCTCACCAGGCTGTAGCACTGAACTCCTAACTTTAGTGTCATATTACTTCTTACTTCTTTCAGCAGCTTTCTGAGCATTTTCATTTGCAATGGCGTATGCTTCTTCCATCCCTCGTTTCCAGTTCTCCACGTAGTCTCGATGGTTACTGGAACCTGCCTCTGTGCACAATCCAAAGAGCATATCAACTGGAAGCCTGGGTGATCTCCCAAACAGAAGATAAAATGGTGAATAGCCAGTCACTTCGCAACGGGTGCAGTTATAGGCATAAACCAGTTTGTTCAGAGACTCCTTCCAATTTGACTTTTGTGTCTCAGTTAGTGTCTTTAACATTTGCAACAATGTTCTGTTCATGCGTTCCACTTGACCGTTCCCCATCGGGTGGTAGGGTGTTGTTCTGGACCCCGCCATGCCACTGAGTTTCTTTAACTGATGGAACAACTGATTTTCAAATTCTCCCCCTTGGTCATGGTGGATGCGGGACGGGAACCCAAACTTCAGGGCAAAGTCATTGAAGATGAGATTTGCAGCAGTTTTACCTGACTTTGATGTGGTGGCGTAGGCTTGAGTGAAACATGTAAAATGATCAACAATCACGAGGATGTACTCATATCCCCCTTTGCATCTGTCGAGATGAAGGAAGTCTATACATACCAGTTCAAATGGCTGTGTTGTCACAATGTTTGTCAGAGGAGCTCTTGCTTCATGGGCTGGCTTTTTCTGCTTGACACAGCTACAAGTTTTAGTCACATAGTGCTCGATGTCAGATTGCATATATGGCCAGAAGAAGCGGTCACGTACTAGTGATACAGTGCGGTCAGTACCTTGGTGTCCCATGTTATTGTGCAACTCTTCCATCACTTTACCTTTGTACTGCTCTGGTAGAACTAACTGCTTGCGGGCTGTAGTGATTCTGTACAGAATGCCATCACTGTCTATTGTCAATTTGTCCCATTCTCTGAATAGGCATTTTGTCTTTGGACTGAATTCCTTTTGCTCTTTAACTGGTGGTTTGGAACCAGACAATTTGAAATTGAGCACAGGACGGATGACCGGATCAGATTCTTGTGCTTCTCTTATCCCATCTTTTGGGATCGAGCTGGTTGTTGCAGTGGTTGTCTCACCTTCAGCTGACACTGACATAGCTGCAGCTGAAAGTGACCAAGGTACAACAGCCTCTTTCTGTACCTCAACTGCTTGTATCGTGGCGGCAATGGTGTCTGGTGGAAGCTCCTCAGAACATTCTCTCATCAGTGACTCTACATCCAGTGGCATCCTTGACAACGCATCTGCATCACCGTTCTCTCTGCCTGGCCTGTACTTTATTGTAAAGTGGAAATCAGCCAATTCTGAAACCCACCTGGAAGTGGTTGCGTTCAGTTTCGCAGTAGACAGAATGTAGCTGAGCGGGTTGTTATCGCTGTATACAGTGAAGGACGGAGCATAGTACAAATAATCATGGAACTTATCAGTGATTGCCCATTTTAGAGCTAGAAATTCTAGCTTGCCCGAGTGGTAGTGATAGTTCTTCTCAGCTGCTGTTAAGGTTCGAGAGCCATAAGCAATGACCCTAAGCTTCCCATCTTGCTTTTGGTAAAGAACTGCTCCCAAGCCTTGGTGTGACGCATCAGTGTGTACAACAAATGGCTGAGTGAAATCAGGGAAACCTAAGACTGGTGGGTGAAGCAAGCACTCAATCAGCTGTTCAAGAGCCTGTTGATGCTGGTCAGTCCACAGGATTGGCTTGTTTGAGGGCACCACATGACTTAGTTTCTTTGTTTTTGTTTTCCGTGGGTGGTCAGGTAATTTCTTTGAATCTGCTTTCAGGAGGTCATACAGGCAGCTGGCCCTCCTAGAAAAGTCTTTGATGTACTGTCTGTAGTAAGTGAGTAAACCAAGCATTTGTCTGAGCTGGCCCACAGTCCCTGGTCTGATTTCTTTCAATGCTCTTACTGCTTCAAAATCAGCTGGGTCAACTCGGCTGCCCTCTGCAGACACTACTCTGCCCAAATAACGGACCTGGGGTTTAAAGAGATCACACTTACTTGGTTTGAGTTTAATGCCATACTCTCTGAGACGCTGCAAAACTTTTCGCACATCATTCACATGGCTGTCGAAAGTTTTACTGAAAACAAGCGTGTCATCCAGATAAGGAATGCAGATGTCATCCCGGAGCCCTTCCAAACACTCCTCCATACACCGCTGAAAAGCTGCAGGAGCGTTCATGAGGCCGAATGGCATCCATATCCACTCATAGAGTCCCCACGGGGTCACAAATGCTGTCAGTGGTCTGCTTTCTTCAGAGATGAACCCCTGGTGATAAGCTTTTCCCTGATCTAAGAGGGAGAACCAGGAATTACCACCTAAACTGTCCATGATGTCTTGGACCCGAGGGATGGGCTGGCGGTCGGGATGTGTCTTTCTGTTCAGGTCTCTGTAATCTATACACAATCGGAGGGTCCCATCCTTCTTACGAACACACACGACAGGTGAAGAATATGAAGAGTTTGACTTCCTAACCCAGCCCTGGGCTATGAGGTCATAAAGGTAACCCTTCATCTCCTGATACAGTGGCCTGGGCACTGACATGTATGTGCGCTTGACTGGTTCAGAGTCCTTTAGAGAAATAGTCATTTTCAATCGTTCAATGCAGCCAATGTCATTGTCTGATCTGGAGAAGGAGTGACACTCTTCTCTAAGCATTTGCCTAACAACCTCTCTCTGCTCTTCGGTTAGGTGAGTTAAGCCTACTGGTGGATCCCACTGTTCAGTAGCAGTACATGGGGTTCGAACGCTGGTGTGATTCACTGTGGCTGGGGTGACTGTTTTTTCAAAGACTTGGGCAGGTAACACAGTCATAATGGTTTGTACTGTACCGATTATTGTGCGTCCTAGCAGGGCAATGTCGTGGTCAGTGGGGTTAGAGACATCAAGCCTGATAACTGGAAAAGCACCTTTCCTGACTCTGACTAGTGTGTCAAAGAACTCAAGGTCGTCTGGCCACTGCGGGTTCAGGTCTGGCTGGAAAAGCATTGTCATGTCCTCTTTGAAAGGCTGGGAAGCTACACGGCACTCAATCTGAATGCTACTGTGTTTTGGTACAGCAACCTTCTCTTTCTTGGTTTTCACTGCGTATTCATCTGTCTGTTCTGCGCTAACAGCCTGTATAAAAGCACTCACCTTGTTTCTTTTGAGGCTTGGGAAAGCTGTTTTTATTGTACTGTATCGTTTAGTCTTTTCGGTCATTGTCAGGATGTGCTCGATAACATTGAAACCTATGATGGGATGAGATAGGTGACAGCCTTTCATTACCAGCACTGGGATGATCAGTTCCTTTGTTTCGTCAGTTTCAGAGGCTAGCCGAAAAGTTGTTTCAATCCATCCCAGGTACGGCATTTCAGTCCCATTTGCTGCAGTCAACCTTAGATCAGCAGGTGAGTCCAGGATTTCTGAAACATCTCTCAGCCTTGCGTTTGGGAGAGATTCCTCTTTCCATCGTTCATCAATGACCGATACCTGAGAGCCTGTGTCCCATAGAGCTTGGAGGTGGTGGCGATTCAGGTGACACTCAATAAGGCACTGTCTGCCGACTAGCGAGGTGACCTTACGGGGGTAGCGACCTTGAGCTAGGGATGGTAAGGAGTGGGCATTTTCCTCTGTGCAGGAAAACCTTTCACTGGTAGAGTTAATTTTCAGGTGAGTGCATTTTTCCTTATGTTTAATCCAATGTTGGTTTTGACATACTTTGGAACAGTACAGTGTCTCTTTACATGATGAACATTGTTTCAGGTTCTCAAATGAATCTTCTCTGGCACAATTTGCACATTTCTGGGACTTATTGGTAGCTACGGTTAACACTCGTCCCTCAGCGGTAACCTTTCCCCGTTTAAATGGGCCTCCCTTGATGGTCTGACTCCCCGGATTTTACATCCAGCTTGAAAATGTTCTCCACTCCCACATCGGAAGCAGTGTGTGCAGCGTGCATCTGTTCTGGCCTGCTGGCAGACAAAACACCTCCTTGGAGCTTGAGCAGAGCGGTTGGCATACCGGTTAGGTGCATATTGATGCTGCGCAGGGTCAGGTGCTTGGGACTGGCTGTAGTTGCTGTAATACTGCTGCTGGGACACAGGTGGCTGGGGGTCCCTATCTGGCCTCCTAACTGGAGGTGGGGCATAGGCACAAGGCGGTGACCGAAACATAGGCTGCTGTAATGTCTCCTTAATCTGAGCAATCTCTGCACTGAGACCTTTTAGAGAAGCTACACCTGTCTTAAGTTCAGCTAACTCTGTTAACAGTTCTGCGGGTATCTTAGCTTTGGCTTCCTTCACAGGACACTTTGTGGATGGCGTATCTTCAAACTGGACTACACTTACAGTTGTAGCAGGCTGTGGGGCATGAAACCGCTTTTTGTTTCGTCTTTCTATCTCATTAGCACAAGCAATGTTAAGCTTCTCTAGCAAAACCTCATCTGATGTTTCGCTATCTAGCAGGAGAGGCTGCATGTCTATCCTGATACTGTCACTCTGGAGACCTGTAAGGACTGTGTGTAAACACATGCGCTGGACTAGAGCAGGGTCATACTTAAGCCCTGATTCTGACTCCTGGGATGCAAACAGTACTTTTTGCCTCAAATCTAAGATGCGCATCAGGAAGCTTTGAGGGGTCTCTTTGCTATGCTGTGCTTCTGAAGCTAGCTGTTTGTAAAGCTCTGTTGCACTCTTCTCTTGGAAGTGGGAACGCAGGATACATCTAAGTGTGGTAAGAGTTAGCTGGGGTTTACCTTCCAAGTAACTGCGTAGCTGTGAGCCTGGAGAAATAGCCCTGACTACTGCATCTACTATTTCTACCTCAGGATAGCCTCTGTTAAGTCCATTCTCGATCTGATGGGCAAGGCTGGAAAAAATCAGTTTATCTTTCTGGCCCGGTTCACCTATCTGACCAGAAATTTTAAACTCTTTGCGCCAGAATGAGCTGGGCTGTGCATTGGGTGAGAGCGGCACTCTCCCCTGAAGATTGGCATGGGGTTGGGGCTGACGCAGAGAATCACTGGCTTTGGCTGCAGTAATCTGCTCAGTTCCCACCCTTTGTTGTGGGGTTACAGTTCTCAGTTCCTCTATTCTGTGATGTATTCCGTCTGTTTCAATATCATGGTCAGTTTGCCATGTTTTGTTATCTTTGCCACTTATCTCTGTCATTGTCTCTTTAAGTAGCAACAATTCCGACATGCCGCCATCTTCTAACTCCGCAACTTCCTCTCTTTCAAGGAACCTCATAATGTGAGTCATCAATGATATGCGGGATTTGTCTTGAACATCTCTTCTCTGTTCGCCTGATATGTCAAGGAAATCACATATCTCTAGTAACTTATCTTTAGTCAGGGTGTGCAATTCTCCTACTACCTCTTCCTGTAGTTCTTCCAAGGCGGTTGTCATGTTGACAGAACAGGAGGAACTTTTACTGTGCAGGAGTTGACTCTGAATTAGATGGTCCTTACTGTCTCTGATGGTCGATCAATGGCCTCAGTTGACACGTACTTAACCACCAACTTCCAGCTCTCCTCGAACAGCAACACTTTCCTCACTGCAGCCTGCCTGAGTTATTATGTGGGGATTTAGCTGGCTCGGAATTCAGCAACCAGGATGTGGAAACTGGACATCTGAGCAGCTATCTCAGCGGAGCCTCCAAAAATGTTACACCCCTGAAAAAGGGTAGAAAGAATCACGATAGTGATACGGAATGTTTACTCATTGAACGTTTAGTGCAATCATTGTACATAAATAACACATTTTACAGAACAACAGATCTACAGGAACGATAGGTTTTGTAGGGTACAAGGCTTATTCAAATCATAACAGTATACACTGTACATCACTGAAACAAATACTGTTTTCAATATAACTGTCAAGCAAAGCTTTAACTCAGTAAACCATAACACAATTCATCAACAGGCAACAAAGTGTTTGAAAAACAACCACACAAATAACGCCGCAAAACATCTTACCAACAGCGCACACGTTCATTCACAATCGACATAAAATGGCAGCTACGTAGCAGTACCTAGCAGTACGAAGCTAGCTGCAACCGAGCACGGCTCACATTACTCTCTGCAAACCCAACCAACTTCCTCAACATGTTACTAAACAAACCTTAAACACTCTTGACATGTTATCAAGTTATTACATTTAAATTACTCTTTTTAATCATCAATAATGTACCTGAAAAGGGTAGAAAGAATCACGATAGTGATACGGAATGTTTACTCATTGAACGTTTAGTGCAATGAGAAAAAGACCGCGAATTCTCCGTGAACTTGAGTGGAGACCAGAGCAATCGATCTCAGGCTCATAGATTAAGAGCATTTAGTAGATCACAGATTAGCACTTTTATCCACGACAACATAAAGGAATCAACATAACGTTTACACATTCCTCTCACAATTCGTACCCTTTGTATGCTTGACGGATTTTAACAGAATTATATAAATGTTATCAATCTATCAACTAATACTGACTGCATGATCTTCTTAACCTTAGATGTTTTAAGATCCTCACATACTATGAATTTACTAATACTTTTTAATGTATAACAGGCTATTAGTATTTCCTTTAACCTGTCACACCTACAACAAAATCTTTGTTTTGTTTCGGTATGTTGCATTGAAAGTGGTTAATAGTGTATTGATTCGATCACAATTGCCACAGTAAAAGGAAATGTTGATAGTGTTAACAGGGAAATCTCTAGAACAATGGTCACCAACCTTTTCTGAGTCAAGATCACTTTCTGAGTCAAAATGCAAGCCGAGAACTACCGCTCAGATTTTTTTTTAACATGACTTAAAAAACGTAAGCCTCCCAAGTGGTGCAGTGGTCTAAGGCACTGCATCACTACAGACCCAGGTTCGATCCCAGGCGGTGTCAACCGGGAGATCCATGAGGTGGCGCACAATTGGCCCAGCGTCGTCAGGGTTAGGGGAGGGTTTGGTTGGCTGGGATTTCCTTGTCCCATCTTGCTCTAGCGACTCCTTGTGGCGGGCCGGGCGCTTGCAAGCTGACTTCCGCTCACTGTACAGTGTTTCTTCCAACTCATTGGTGCGGCTGGTTTCCTGGTTAAGCGACCAGTGTGCCAAGAAGCAGTGCGGCTTGGCAGGGTCATGTTTCATGGGACGCATGTCTCTTGATTTTCGCCTCTCCCGAGTCCGTAGGGGAGTTGCAGCGATGGGACAAGACTGTAACTACCAATTGGATATCACGAAAAAGTACTCAAAATATATATATTAAAAAAACAAGTTGTAAGCCTATGCACATTAACCAATTAAAAATTGAATTGTAGCAATGAGGTTTGTGCAGTAAACTATAGGCCCAAAACATTATCACCGCATATTAACTTTGCTTGAATTGCCCTGCTAACGCATTGTTGTTCAAGCCATTTAAAAAAATATATATTTGGATTATATTGAAGGCTATATGATCACACTGGTAATAGATCTGTTTGTTGTATTACTTGGGAGGCACAGCTGAGTGAGCATACATTTAAATAATTAGCTTTTTATTTTTTATTTCACTGGGCTGATGGTGCCTGCATCTGATGTTCAGTCTCAGCGGAGGGAGAGAGCAGCAGACTGAGGGTCGCCTCTCAACATCCCTCCGCTCTCCCTTCCCTCCACTGACACTGACCAAAAAGAGACACCGTGTTACAGCTGATGGCGTAACTCGAGTCGCACCGCATTATTTCTGCCTCATGCACAAATTCATGTTGTTACTCCTATGAACAGAGAAAGTGAAATATTCCTCTACATTAAAAAAGACCCAAGCCGCTAATAATAACAACAACGCTAGCCTATAGATACACTTTCCTACTCGTTCATTACTGCTGCAGTGCTTGTTGTGGCGCTGAGTGGAAATAGGAAGAACACACATTTTATGGCTTATAAAAGTGTTGAATACAAAGTGTTGACATTGCTGAATAACATCTTAAACATGACGTCAGTCATAAAAACAGCAGCTCTTTGCTGTACTCAGAGTCTCGTGGTTTTAAACAGTTTGAAATGTCACAGTATCAACTTTGCTGTAGCTTTCTTTTATGCCTCCTACGTTACTGCAGACATGGTAATCTGAGCCATCCGATTGGCCAGCGGTAGGCCTATAGTGCACTTGATTTGCTCTCTGGGCCCCCGGGAAGACAGAGTTTGTACCTTCAGCCCGAGACAAATAAAAAATATTGGAACACAAGGCTTTATCGTTTAGTTTTCTACAGAAATGTTTGTCGATCAACTAGGAATGCCTTGGTGACCACTGCTCTAGAAAGTTGAGTGTAGTTCAATCTTGTGCTTCACTCTGTGGGCTGATATTTCTGTGAGGTAGTCTTTTAGAGGGAACTTTGGTCACGAGCTTCATGAAGTGGGTTTCCATGGCTGGAGTGGTATGAAGCTCGCTGGAGCAGTGGAGACGTGTTCTCTGGAGCCTCACCATCTGGCAGTCCGATTTGGTCAGGAGCTTCATGAAATGGGTATCCATGGCTGGAGTGGTATGAAGCTCGCTGGAGCAGTGGAGACGTGTTCTCTGGAGCCTCACCATCTGGCAGTCCGATTTGGTCAGGAGCTTCATGAAATGGGTATCCATGGCTGGAGTGGTATGAAGCTCGCTGGAGCAGTGGAGACGTGTTCTCTGGAGCCTCACCATCTGGCAGTCCGATTTGGTCAGGAGCTTCATGAAATGGGTATCCATGGCTGGAGTGGTATGAAGCTCGCTGGAGCAGTGGAGACGTGTTCTCTGGAGCCTCACCATCTGGCAGTCCGATTTGGTCAGGAGCTTCATGAAATGGGTATCCATGGCTGGAGTGGTATGAAGCTCGCTGGAGCAGTGGAGACGTGTTCTCTGGAGCCTCACCATCTGGCAGTCCGATTTGGTCAGGAGCTTCATGAAATGGGTATCCATGGCTGGAGTGGTATGAAGCTCGCTGGAGCAGTGGAGACGTGTTCTCTGGAGCCTCACCATCTGGCAGTCCGATTTGGTCAGGAGCTTCATGAAATGGGTATCCATGGCTGGAGTGGTATGAAGCTCGCTGGAGCAGTGGAGACGTGTTCTCTGGAGCCTCACCATCTGGCAGTCCGATTTGGTCAGGAGCTTCATGAAATGGGTATCCATGGCTGGAGTGGTATGAAGCTCGCTGGAGCAGTGGAGACGTGTTCTCTGGAGCCTCACCATCTGGCAGTCCGATTTGGTCAGGAGCTTCATGAAATGGGTATCCATGGCTGGAGTGGTATGAAGCTCGCTGGAGCAGTGGAGACGTGTTCTCTGGAGCCTCACCATCTGGCAGTCCGATTTGGTCAGGAGCTTCATGAAATGGGTATCCATGGCTGGAGTGGTATGAAGCTCGCTGGAGCAGTGGAGACGTGTTCTCTGGAGCCTCACCATCTGGCAGTCCGATTTGGTCAGGAGCTTCATGAAATGGGTATCCATGGCTGGAGTGGTATGAAGCTCGCTGGAGCAGTGGAGACGTGTTCTCTGGAGCCTCACCATCTGGTAGTCCGATTTGGTCAGGAGCTTCATGAAATGGGTATCCATGGCTGGAGTGGTATGAAGCTCGCTGGAGCAGTGGAGACGTGTTCTCTAGAGCCTCACCATCTGGCAGTCCGATTTGGTCAGGAGCTTCATGAAATGGGTATCCATGGCTGGAGTGGTATGAAGCTCGCTGGAGCAGTGGAGACGTGTTCTCTGGAGCCTCACCATCTGGCAGTCCGATTTGGTCAGGAGCTTCATGAAATGGGTATCCATGGCTGGAGTGGTATGAAGCTCGCTGGAGCAGTGGAGACGTGTTCTCTGGAGCCTCACCATCTGGCAGTCCGATTTGGTCAGGAGCTTCATGAAATGGGTATCCATGGCTGGAGTGGTATGAAGCTCGCTGGAGCAGTGGAGACGTGTTCTCTGGAGCCCCACCATCTGGCAGTCCGATGGACAAATCTGTGTTTGGCGGATGCCAGAAGAATGCTACCTGCCCCAATACATAATGCCAACTGTAAAGTTTGGTGGAGGAGGAATAATGGTCTGGAGCTGTTTTTCATGGTTTGAGTTAGGCCCCTTGGTTCTTTCCAGAGAAAGGATTTTTTAACGCTACAGCATACAATGACATTCTAGATAATTCTGTGCTTTCAACTTTGTGGCTACAGTTTGGGTAAGGCCTTTCCTGTTTCAGCATGACAATGCCCTCATGCACAACACGAGATCCATACAGAAATTTACCAAGTACCAGGACATTTTAGCCAAGGAGGCTGAAACTTGGCCGCAAGTGGATCTTCCAGCAAGACAATAACCCCAAGCACACATCAAAATCCACTAAGAAATTGCCTATTGACCACAAAATCAACATTTTGCAATGGCCGTCTCAGTGTTCGGACATGAACCCGATTGAAAACCTTGGTTTGATTTGAACAGGGCAGTCCGTAAGCGCAGACGAAGGATATCAAGGATCTGGAAAGATTCTATATGGAGGAATGTCTACGATCCCTCCCAACGTGTTTACTAATCTCACAAAACATTTTCGAAAAGGATCAGTGTGGTTATCCTCACAAGGAGAGGGTGCTGGAGTATTGAAAACAGGGGAGGATGGTTTGATGAGCATGACAATGAAAACCATATTCCCTGGCCGTCTCAGTCACCAGATCTCAACCCAATGGAACACTTCTGGGAGATTCTGGAACGGCGTCTGACACAGCGGTTTCCACCACCATCAACAAAACACCAAATGATGGAAGTTCTCGAAGAATGGTGTCGCATCCCTCCAATAGAGTTCCAGACTCCTGTAGAATCTATGACAAGGCGCATTGAAGCGGTTCCGGCAGCTCCTGGTGGCCCAACTCCCTATTATTTGAAGACACTTTATGTTGGTTGTTTATTTTATTTTGGCAGTTACCTGTATATTATTACCCAACAGAAACTATTCTGAGTCAATGCTTTTGTCTCCATTCAGGTTTTTCCATAGGCTGTCCTCCCTGCAATCAGCCATTAAAGCGATGAGGCTGCTATGCAGAGTGGTTGTAGCGTAATGCCGGCTTGACGAAACGAACCCCTGGCTGATTCTGTCTGACATGCAGTTAACAAAACACCATAGCATCAACATAACAACCTGCATTGTTACCCAACAGAAACTGTTCTGCGTCAATGCTTTTGTCACTATTTGTGTTTTTCCATAGGCCTCCCTCCTTGCAATCAGCCATTAAAGCGATGAGGCTGCTATGCAGAGTGGTTGTAGCGTAATGCCGGCTTGACAAAACGAACCCCTGCTAGGCCGTGGCCTGATTCCGTCTGACGCCCCCAGTGGAAGTGTCTCTTGGCGGGCTTCTCACACCGCTCTGGAGTGGCATCTCTGCTGGTGCTAACCACTTTCACAGGGGCATATTTAGAGATTCATTTCTCACTGATTAAATCACCCACTCGGCCACGCTGGAAAACGCATTTCCACATCGCTTCACAATTTTCACCGTTTAGAAAACACCTGTCAAAACAGAGTCGTTTTCTTTGCCTCCGGGTCCCTCTGAAAGAGACGATTGCTGATATGACTTGAGTTAGAGAAGCTGAGGAGAGATGAGAATGTTTAAGGGCCTTGAAAAATCTTGTTCACTTTTACATTTGACATAACGAGCATCGCTCGTGTATTGTGAGCAGAAACATGTTTGGTATGTGCTAATATCTTTTACTCTACATCTCTATCTATTATATTACACATTTTACTCTCTCATGGTAAATGATGCTGTTATATCAGGAGAATATTAGACATAGTTTCTTATGGTGAAAAACAGTGTATTTGGAAAGTATTCAGACCCCTTGACTTTTTCCACATTTTGTTACGTTACAGACTTATTCTAAAATGGATTAAATCGTTTTTTCCCCTCATCAATCTAAACACAATACCCATAATGACATAGTGAAAACAGTTTAGACATTTTTGCAAATTTTATTTAAAAAGAAAACCGAAATATTACATTTATGTAAGTATTCAGACCCTGTACGCAGTACGTTGTTGAAGCACCTTTGGCAGCGATTACAGCCTTGAGTCTTCTTGGGTATGATGCTACAAGCTTGGCACACCTGTATTTGGGGAGTTTCTCCCATTCTCTGCAGATCCTCTCATGCTCTGTCAGGTTGGATGGGGAGTGTTGCTGCACAGCTATTTTCAGGTCTCTCCAGAGATGTTCGATCGGGTTCAAGTTCGGGCTCTGGCTGGGCCACTCAAGGACATTCAGAGACTCGTCCCGAAGCCACTCCTGTGTTGTCTTGGCCGTGTGCTTAGGGTTGTTATCCCGTTAGAAGGTGAACCTTCGCCCGTGTCTGAGGTCCTGAGCGCTCTGGATCAGGTTTTCGTCAAGGGTCTCTATGTACTTTGCTCCGTTCATCTTTCCCTCAATCAGACAGCATACTCTCCCAGTCCCTGCAGCTGAAAAACATACTCTCCCAGTCCCTGCAGCTGAAAAACATCCCCACAGCATGATGCTGCCACCACCATGCTTCACTGTAGGGATGGTGCCAGGTTTCTTCCAGATGTGAGGCTTGGGATTCAGGGCAAAGAGTTCAATCTTGGTTTCATCAGACCAGATAATCTTGTTTCTCATGGTCCTTTAGGTGCCTTTTGGCAAACTCCAAGCGGGCTGTCATGTGCCTTTTACTGAGGAGTGGTTTCCGTCTGGCAACTCTACCATAAAGGTCTGATTGGTGGAGTGCTGCAGACATGGTTGTCCTTCTGGAAGGCTCTCCCATCTCCACAGAGGAACTCTGGAGCTCTGTCAGAGTGACAATTGGGTTTTTGGTCACCTCCCTGACCAAGGCCCTTCTTCCACGATTACTCAGTTTGGCCAGGCGGCCAGACTCTTCTAGGAAGAGTCTTGGTGGTTCCAAACTTCTTCGATGGAGGCCACTGTATTATTTGGGACCTTCAATGCTGCAAAAATATTTTGGTACCCTTCTACAGATCTGTTCCTCGACACAATCCTGTCTCGAAGCTCTACGGACAATTCCTTCGACCTCATGGCTTGCTCCTCAACACTGGGGCCCCACAAGGGTGCGTTCTGAGCCCTCTCCTGTACTCCCTGTTCACCCACGACTGCGTGGCCATGCATGCCTCCAACTCAATCATCAAGTTTGCAGACGACACTACAGTGGTAGGCTTGATTACCAACAACGACGAGACGGCCTACAGGGAGGAGGTGAGGGCCCTTGGAGTGTGGTGTCAGGAAAATAACCTCACACTCAACGTCAACAAAACAAAGGAGATGATCGTGGACTTCAGGAAACAGCAGAGGGAGCACCCCCCTATCCACATCGACGGGACAGTAGTGGAGAGGGTAGGAAGTTTTAAGTTCCTCGGTGTACACATCACATACAAACTGAATTGGTCCACCCACACAGACAGCGTGGTGAAGAAGGCGCAGCAGCGCCTCTTCAACCTCAGGAGGCTGAAGAAATTTGGCTTGTCACCAAAAGCACTCACAAACTTTTACAGATGCACAATCGAGAGCATCCTGTCGGGCTGTATCACCGCCTGGTACGGCAACTGCTCCGCCCACAACCGTAAGGCTCTCCAGAGGGTTGTGAGGTCTGCACAACGCATCACCGGGGGCAAACTACCTGCCCTCCAGGACACCTACACCACCCGATGTCACAGGAAGGCCATAAAGATCATCAAGGACAACAACCACCCGAGCCACTGCCTGTTCACCCCGCTATCATCCAGAAGGAGAGGTCAGTACAGGTGCATCAAAGCAGGGACCGAGAGACTGAAAAACAGCTTCTATCTCAAGGCCATCAGACTGTTAAACAGCCACCACTAACATTGAGTGGCTGCTGCCAACATACTGACTCAACTCCAGCCACTTTAATAATGTAAAAATTGATGTAAAAAATGTATCACTAGCCACTTTAAACAATGCCACTTTTATATGTGTACATACCCTACATTACTCATCTCATATGTATATACTGTACTCGATACCATCTACTGCATTGTGCCTATGCCGTTCTGTACCATCACTCATTCATATATTTTTATGTACATATTCTTCATTCCTTTACACTGTGTGTATAAGGTAGTTGTTGTGAAATTGTTAGGTTAGATTACTCGTTGGTTATTACTGCATTGTCAGAACTAGAAGCACAAGCATTTCGCTACACTCGCATTAACATCTGCTAACCATGTGTATGTGACAAATAAGATTTGATTTGATTTGATTTAGTTCTTGCTGTGACGTGCACTGCCAACTATGGGACCTTATATAGACAGACAGGTGTGTGCCTTTGCAAATCATGTCCAATCAATTCAATTTCCTACAGATGGACTCCAATCAAGTTGTAGAAACATCTTAAGGATGATCAATGGAAACGGGAAGCACCTGAGCTCAATTTTGAGTCTCATAGTTAAGAATTTGAATACTTATGTAAATAAGGTATTTCTGCTATTTTATTTTTACACATTTGCAAAAATGTCTTAGAACCTGTTTTTGCATTGTCATTTAGGGTATTGTGTATAGATTGAGGAATTGATTGAGGAAAAAAATATAATTTAATCAATTTTAGAATAAGGCTGTAACGTAACAAAATGTGGAAAAAGGGAAGGGGTCTGAATACTTTCCGAATGCACCGTTTGTTGTTATATCAGAATAATATTAGACATTGTTTCAACACCTTCTCTGTTGTTCATTTATTTCTAAGCTGGTAGACACGTCCTCCTCTGAAAACACTTATTGTGAGAAGTGAAATTCATCTACGTTTTGAGACTGAAAAAACAGTCCGTTTTGTGACCAGTTTGTTACAGCACTTTGTGACAAATCAATTTATGAATTGAAGTATACAATAAGAGAAATTGACTGGCTGGTTTTATTTTCTTATTGCAGATGTACAGATGAATAATTAACTTCCCGGGTTAGGACCTGAATGACAACCATTTGTATTTATTTATTGATGAGAGAGGAAAGTTCATATGGGAGTTAGATGCTGAGTTTTCAGTTCTGTTGCCCCCAGTCATGAAGCCTGTCCTGGGGAGTCCTGATATCTCTGACTGCTCTAATGCTCCACAGATGGACAGTGTTTATGATGACTATCTAGGATGACTGAACATCCATCCATCCCAATGATAAGGAAACTACATTTCACCATCTCTCTTCCTCATGTAGGTCATTATCCCAGGCATGTGCATTGAGCACAGACAGTATGGTGTCCCTTCAATAGACTTTATACACATAAAAAGAAGTGGCATTACCCATAATTACCTTCTGTTCTACATCTAGTTTTCTTTGCTTGTCTTATATTGTTCCACTGCCTAATCTGTACTTTTCTCTCTTCTCTTTACAATATTTCAGAGAGGACCACCAGCCACTGAACTATGAATGCTGATCACAATGATCTCCTCCCTCCAGCGCCAGACAATGAGAGATCCTAGGCTGAGGGGGGCTCGGTCCTATCCCCTCTTTGTGCTGCTGTTGGCCCTCCAGATCCTGGCGGTGGCCGGCCTGGTGCGTGCCCAGACCTGCCCCTCTGTCTGCTCCTGCAGCAACCAGTTCAGCAAGGTGATCTGCACCCGCCGGAGCCTGCGCGATGTCCCCGACGGCATCTCAACCAACACACGTTACCTGAACCTGCAGGACAACCTCATCCAGGTGATCAAGGTGGACAGCTTCAAGCATCTACGGCACCTGGAAATCCTGCAGCTGAGCAAGAACCACATTCGCAACATCGAGATTGGCGCCTTCAACGGCCTGGCCAGTCTCAACACCCTGGAGCTGTTCGACAACCGTCTCACCACCATCCCTAATGGGGCCTTCGAGTACCTCTCCAAGCTCAAGGAGCTGTGGCTGAGGAACAACCCCATTGAGAGCATCCCGTCGTACGCCTTCAACCGGGTCCCCTCGCTGCGAAGACTGGACCTGGGAGAGCTCAAGCGGCTCTCCTACATCTCAGATGGAGCCTTCCAGGACCTCAGCAACCTGCGCTACCTGAACCTGGGCATGTGCAACCTCAAGGAGATCCCCAACATCCTACCCTTGGTCAGGCTGGAGGAGCTAGAGATGTCAGGGAACCAGATCTCTGTCATAGGGCCTGGCTCTTTCGCAGGGCTGGCGAACTTGCAGAAGTTGTGGATGATGCACGCTCAGATCCAGACCATCGAGAGGAACTCCTTTGACGACCTCCAGTCCCTGGTGGAGCTCAACCTGGCCCACAACAACCTCACCCTGCTGCCCCATGACCTCTTCACCCCCCTGCACCGCCTGGAGAGAGTCCATCTTCACCATAACCCCTGGAACTGTAACTGTGACATCCTGTGGCTTAGCTGGTGGCTGAAGGAGACAGTGCCTGCCAACACCAGCTGCTGTGCCCGCTGCCACACCCCAGCCAGCTACAGGGGTCGCTACATCGGCGAGCTAGAGCACAGCTACTTCCAGTGCGATGTGCCTGTCATCGTGGAGCCGCCGGCGGACCGCAACGTCACAGAGGGCATGGCGGCTGAGCTCAAGTGCAGAACGAGCTCGTTGACCTCGGTAAGCTGGCTCACCCCCAACGGGTCTCTGGTGACCCACGGGGCGTACAAGGTGCGCCTGGCTGTCCTCAACGACGGGACGTTGAACTTCACCACTGTCACCATGCAGGACACGGGGACTTACACCTGCATGGTGAGCAACACGGCGGGCAACATCTCCGCCTCTGCCGTCCTCAACGTCACCTCGGTGGAGAACAGCGGCGTCACCTACTTCACCACAGTCACCGTGGAGACCACAGAGACAGTAGACGACAGCCAGACTCCTGCTCTTCCACCGATTGGCTGGGTATCATCTTCGACCACAAGGGGGCCTCCGGTCCAGACCAGGACCACAGAGCGGACCTACACCGTCTCTGTTCTGGACCTGGACGGGGAGGGGGACCGCGGCTTGGAGGAGGTGATGAAGACCACCAAGATCATCATCGGCTGCTTCGTGGCCATCACGCTCATGGCCGCCGTCTTGCTGGTTATTTTCTACAAGATGAGGAAGCAGAACCACCAGCAGGACCCCGATGGCCCCGCCTCCTCCATGGAGGTCATCACAGTGGAGGAGGAGCTCGCTGGTGTCGCTGCCATGGAGGCCCACTTACACCTGCCCCCATTGGAGCATTACAACCATTACAACACTTACAGGAGCACCTACCACCACTCCCACACACAGGAACCTTTACTGATTCAAGCCAGCTCCAAAGACAATGTGCAAGAGACCCAAATTTGATTGAGATTCATTAGAGGAATCCGATATCAGCTATCTCATACAGGAAGTATCATGGACAGAATGGTAAGGATTAGTGTGGGAATGACTTGACACTGACTTGACTGATGATGTTAACGATCAAATGGATCAACATCTTTCAAAATGGGTGTGCTATTTGAAAAAGTGTCTTTAAAAAACAGAAATTATTTATTTAAAAAAATATATGTCTAGTGGCTAAATCAAGAAAAACAAATCTGAATGAGCTTTTTAGCTCCAATTTTATTTCACCTCTGTGTGATGTTGGGGGAAGAATGGTTCACTGTAAACTCATCTGGTCAAATGAATTCTCTACATTCAAACCATGTTCGGACCGTTTCCAAATATGAGTGCAGCAACAGAATAGATTAACACAGCTTCCATTTGACCATAGGGCCATTTCAGATGAAAATATAATACTGCCTTGTTTGAGAATTTTTATCAAAATGTTTGAAGGTCATTATAATATCCCAGATGACCTGGTGTTTCCTTATTCCTTTGGATATATTCACAGCCCTTGAATATTATCACAGCTACATTACATAAAACTGATGAAGAGGGAGGATCCTCATATTACACTGTACCCTTCCTGTCACTCAAATTAGATGAGATACAGATGTTCCCATGACTTGGCTGTTAATGAAATGAGCAATGAGGCCAACATGCCTCGGGAACCAGACGGCCAAATGACTGAACATGCATTTTCCCGGCTCCTAATCAACAACTATACATCCTTCACTTAAATTAAGATGAAGGTCTCTCTCCCCCCTCCCTCCCTCCTTCCCCTCTCCTATCACCCTCTCGCTCTTTTCTCTCTCTCCCTCCTCTCACGCTGTATCTCTTTCACTCTATCACTCTCCCCCTCCTACCTCCCCTCTCTCTTTTCTCCCCTTGCTCGCTCTCTCTCTCTCTCGCTCTCATTCTTCCAACCCCTCTCCTTCACCTCTCATCCTACTCTCTCCCTCCCCCTTTCTCCTTTGCTCATCCTCCTCTCTTACACTCTCCTCTCTCTTCTCCTCTCTCTCTCTCTCTTTCTCTGGCACATTCATCTCTCCTCTCGACATATCTCATTTGTCTCTCTTTAGACATGAGGGGAATGGCAGTGCAGCAGAAGATGTGGGAGAATGAAGGGGAGGCTCCACGGCCCTACGGTAATGTGTTAATGATCTAGATCAGCAGCACTGGCGCGTTACCTTGGTATCACCCTAGGGTCACAGACGGTCGGGGGCTGATAGCCCGTCTGTTAGCGCAAATAAAGCTCGCATGTAATTCAGCGTGACCCTGGTCGGCCAACACAGGGGGCTAACCGTCTGTACTGTCAGTCTGTAGTAAACAGGGAGGTGTAATTGCTCATTAAACTGCATCAGCAGTCCATTTGTAGGCTTCTAGATGAGCTAGAGGAGAAGTTGATTCAGAAAACAGCTTGAAAACTCCAACCCGTATCCCTTTACACAGCAGCTAATGGAGGAACTAGTCTTCTGATTTCTGAGAGGCTCCTACTCTGATCTTCTCGGCCGTGTTTGTCAGGGAAAATACACAACCCAAGGCCTTTTGATGGCGCCTCTCTCATCGTCCATCTATCACAACACCGCCTTGTCTTTTCTCTACTCTGTTTACACGGCGCATTTCATTTGGTAGTTGAGTGAAGGAGGAAGGAAGGGAGGGAATGAGGAAAGGAGGGAGGGGTTTGGCCCATGATGGCCATGGGGGCAGATATTGAAGATGTGACGCAATAGCGGTGAAAAACAGATAAGGAATGAGGAGCGCAGAAATAGCCGACGGACAGTCGCCATGGAAACACGGACCTTGTGTGGAGCGTGAGGAGGAGCAGATATGCCAGGGCTGTTGTCCCGGAGCTAACAACTGCCGCTTAACTTTACAACACAACTCCCCAAAATCCACTATTAGATTGCAGGCTAAAGTGTCTCGTTGAATTACAGAGGCACGGAGTTATGCTTAAGTTGGATCCACTAAGTTAACACAACTCCGTTGACGGAGAGAATGTTTGGTACGACAGGCAGCACTATACCAAAGCGGCTACTTAGGGACACATTTGGTTTGCATCATAGCAGGGCACAGCCAGCTGTCATTAGCTGACATACAGTAAGCTGCCATGACTGCTTGTGTCATGCTTATGACAATACGAAGATAAAGAAAGTCTCACACTCCATATTATGCTCCCGACAATTGAATGGGTAAACATGACCTTTTCAATATCAGGTGGTGCTGTGGCTCAGGCACTAGAGTACGGCGCTCGCAACACACCAGGGTTCTAAGTTTGATTCTCGCTGGTGCCACCCATATGTAAAATGTATGCAAGTCCCTTTGGATAAAAGTGTCTGCTAAATGGCATATATTACTATTGTGTTAGTATCTCCAACTGGCATCCAAATAGACTGGATTGACTCAATACAGACATTAGTGCTCAGTGTGAAAGTCATAGACATTTGATTTATGGGTATATGAACCTGTTTTTAGTATGTACTGAGCATACAGTTGTTCATAATAAAGAAATTGCATATACAGAAGCATTCATTCAGCACTTAAGCATCCATATCCATGAAACATGTATCTCTGACAAGGCCACTCTGATCTATTCACTAGTTATATCTGTATATAACTTGTTGCTTGGGGTGGTCAAACAGCACATGGATACAGCAGCAGTAGCTTCTGTTCCGGTCCGGTCCGGTCCGGTCCAGTCCAGTCTCACTGGAGGTTGACCATTCTTTCCCCTTCTAGTGATTCCTTTTCAATGCTTTCAATTATTTTTCAATGCTTTCAATTATTTTTCAATGCTTTAGGTGGCTGAATGCTTGACCTTAGACAGTATAGTCTACAGCCAATAAGGCTGTGAGAGATTCATTTCTATGTGGAGCTGGTGATTGGTTTATTGTGTGTTGTTCTGCCAACTGTCCATCTATGGGAGGTTACTGTATTGGGGGTTTTGGCCCTTCTCTCATTTTCTGAGAGAATGCTCCTCAAGTGGTACATTTATACGAGACGTATTTTCAAAATAACATGCAAAAAAAAAAAGATTTTCACGTCGAAATTTTACATGTGCTTCTGGATTTCAATGTAAAGAGAGAGAATGTGAGAGACTGAGGAGTCAAACGAATATCTCCGTTGGCATCCTTCCCATACCTCTCGAGGAATACAGCGTACATTTATTGATACCAGAGATTGTAGTTCATACATAAACACCAATAAAACATTGCTGTTTTTCCAGTATCTTGTGCAGTGCTTTTCATCATATTTTGCACTGTAAAGGAAAGTGTATACTGTTGCTACCTCACATTCCAACCAAGGTGCATGGAAACTGGACTGGAAACTGTACTGTGGGAGGTATTCAGACACTTCGAGAACAATGGATGTTCAATGGGGAATGATTCTGTATTGTCAGAAATCAACACAGCAGTACAGCTTTCATCAGGGTACGTGTTGTGTATTGTTAAACCACCCTGCTAAAGGCTGTGATGCAGAAAGACAAACATTTTCTACTGAACTTCCATTGTCCTTCAAGGAGGGGCTGAATATCTGTCACACACCCATGATATGCCTTGACACAGGCAAATCAGCTTCTCTCTCTCTTTCTATCTTTCTCTCTTCACTCTCCCTCCCTCCCTCTCTCTCTCACACACACACACACACACACACACACACACACACACACACACACACACACACACACACACACACACACACACACACACACACACACACACACACACACACACACACACACACACACACACACACACACACACACACACACACACACACACACACACACACACACTCACACACAAACACACATTTTTAATTTGCAGCTCATTGAATTTGGTCGATTTATAGTAGAGCGTGCTGATGCAGAATTTAATTAGAGAAAAATGAATTGGAAAGAATAATTCCTCGCACCGGAGGAGCTTGTTTTATGAGGTCACAGGAAGGATGCAGATCTTATTAATAGAAAGAGGAAGTGCTCTTTTGACAGTGTTGCCAAATATAGACGCTTTCACTCCCTCCATTGGCTAATTCTTCTCAATCTGAGAGGCAAATTCTCTTGTAACTGGCTGACTATTTCTTCACTCTGCACACTATAGAATACTTCTCCGGTGGGCGTTGCTATGTTCTATTTATGCAGATACACTTCGGCCACACACAGTATTACTATAGGTCTGATGTACTATAGGTCTGATGTACTATAGGTCTGATGTACTGCTGCTTTGATGAGGGTGAGTATTGCTAAAGTGGGATACTTTATGAAAATGTGCTTTCCCGGAAAACACTGTGCAACGCATTTGGTAATAAGACACTGAATATCCTTGCTTAGTCTTTTTCAAAACCTTTAAAGGTCCTGCACAGTCATCCTATTTCCCATGTTAAAATAGCCTTTGAATGACAAAAACATCCACCGTAATATTTTTAGGCTATTAAACTGCTTAGAACTGAAGAAATTGGACCTTTTCTCTCATCTACAGCTATTAGAAAGCCTGAAAGAACAGGCTGAGTGGGCGGGGAGCTTACATTCATGAGCTCGCCTTGACTGACAGCTATTTAAAACACCGGTGCGGTCGTTGCCAGGTAACAAGGTAAACAATGGACCACATGTCATTGATGACAAGGTAGACAATGGGCCATGTCATTCCAAGCTGAAAAAGGTATGTCTCAACCCATTTCCTCTGCAAAATGCTCTCATGGTCAACAGAGCTGATGGACTGTTGGATGTCAGAGAAAACAACAACAACACAACTGTATTTCTGTCGTTGTGTAACTAATTACACAATACAGTTGACTGCTACACTTCTGCACAAGACTGAGTAAAGCCTGAGTCACCTTAGAAGCTTAGACAATGACGGAATGTACTGGACAATTTATTGGTGCCTCTGCATTAGCAATGACAATATGTTCACAACTGTAGGTATTGATCATACATTTATTTGATCATTTACAATAGACCAGCATAGCCAGAATACTGATCAACATGAACAGTCATGAGAAATTAAGGTGAGAAATAATGGTGAGACATCAATTTACCCAGCAAATATATTAGAGCCATAAGCCTAATATAGGCATCCGGCCACCATCCGGTGTGCAGGACCCACTGATATGTACAATTTGTAACACTCATCTCCCGTCCGAATGCTGAAAAAAACTATACATACAAAGTAACAACGTGATGTCATATCATATAAAAGTGAATTACTTAGTCGAGGAAACGCAACCAACTACAGAGAACGTAATTATACAGTCGTGTCCAAAAGTTTTGAGAATGACACAAATATACATTTTCACAAAGTCTGCTGCCTCAGTTTGTATGATGGCAATTTGCATATATTCCAGAAAGTTATGAAGAGTGTCAGATGAACTGAATACCAAAAAAACATTTCCACTGCATTTCAGCCCTGCCACAAAAGGAATAGCTGACATCATGTCAGTGATTCTCTCGTTAACACAGGTGTGAGTGTTGACAAGGACAAGGCTGGAGATCACTCTGTCATGCTGATTGAGTTCAAATAACAGACTGGAAACTTCAAAAGAAGGGTGGTGCTTGGAAACATTGTTCTTCCTCTGTCAGCCATGGTTACCTGCACGGAAACACGTGCCGTCATCATTGCTTTGCACAAAAAGGGCTTCACAGGCAAGGATATTGCTGCCAGTAAGATTGCACCTAAATCAACCATTTATCGGATCATCAAGAACTTCAAGGAGAGCAGTTCTATTGTTGTGAAGAAGGCTTCAGGGCGCCCAAGAAAGTCCAGCAAGCGCCAGGACCGTCTCCTAAAGTTGATTCAGCTGCGGGATCGGGGCACCACCAGTACAAAGCTTGCTCAGGAATGGCAGCAGGCAGGTGTGAGTGCATCTGTACGCACAGTGAGGTGAAGACTTTTGGAGGAAGGCCTGGTGTCAAGAAGGGCAGCAAAGAAGCGACTTCTCTCCAGGAAAAACATCAGGGACAGACTGATATTCTGCAAAAGGCACAGGGATTGGACTGCTGAGGACTGGGGTAAAGTCATTTTCTCTGATGAATCCCCTTTCCGATTGTTTGGGACATCCGGAAAAAAGCTTGTCCGGAGAAGACAAGAGGAGCGCTACCATCAGTCCTGTGTCATGCCAACAGTAAAGCATCCTGAGACAATTCATATGTGTGGTTGCTTCTCAGCCAAGGGAGTGGGCTCACTCACAATTTTGTCTAAGAACACAGCCATGAGTAAAGAATGGTACCAACACATCCTCCGAGAGCAACTTCTCCCAACCATCCAGGAACAGTTTGGTGACGAACAATGCCTTTTCCAGCATGATGGAGCACCTTGCCATAAGGCAAAAGTGATAACTAAGTGGTTCGGGGAACAAAACATTGATATTTTGGGTCCATGGCCAGGACTCCCCAGACCTTAATCCCATTGAGAACTTGTGGTCAATCATCAAGAGGCGGGTGGACAAACAAAAACCCACAAATTCTGACAAACTCCAAGCATTGATTATGCAAGAATGGGCTGCCATCAGTCAGGGTGTGGCCCAGAAGTTAATTGACAGCATACCAGGGCTGATTGCAGAGGTCTTGAAAAAGAAGGGTCAACACTGCAAATATTGACTCTTTGCATCAACTTCATGTAATTATCAATAAAAGCCTTTGACACTTATGAAATGCTTGTAATTATACTTCAGTATTCCATAGTAACATCTGATAAAAATATCTAAAGACAATGAAGCAGCAAACTTTGTGAAAATGTATACTTGTGTCATTCTCAGAAGGTTTGGCCACGACTGTATATGTAAAAACAATTGCAAAGCATGCTGAGTATTATTCCAATACGCTACACCCCAAAACAAGGCCAATAATAACACTCAGTGTGTTTTGTAGTTCATTTAAGTATATTCATTTTTACATACACTACCGTTCAAAAGTTTGGTGTAACTTAGAAATGTCCTGTTTTTGAAAGAAAAGCACATTTTTTGTCCATTAAAATAACATCAAATTGATCAGAAATACAGTGTAGACATTGTTAAGAAACGGCAGATTTTTATGGAATATCTACATAGGCGTACAAAGGCCCATTTTCAGCAACCATCAGTTCTGTGTTCCAATGGCACGTTGTGTTTATCATTTTAGGACCAGTGAGGCGTCTGTTTCTCAAACTAGACACTCTAATGTACTTGTCCTCTTGCTCAGTTGTGCACCGGGGCCTCCCACTCCTTTTTCTATTCTGGTTAGAGCCAGTTTGCGCTGTTCTGTGAAGGGAGTAGTACACAGCGTTGTACGAGATCTTCAGTTTCATGGCAATTTCTCACATGGAATAGCCTTCATTTCTCAGAACAAGAATAGACTGATGAGTTTCAAAATAAAGGTCTTTGTTTCTGGCCATTTTGAGCCTGTAATCGAACCCACAAATGCTGATGCTCCAGATACTCAACTAGACTAAAGCAGGACAGTTTTATTGCTTCTTTAATCAGGACAACAGTTTTCAGCTGTGCTAACATAATTGCAAAAAGGTTTTCTAATTATCAATTAGCCTTTTAAAATTATACACTTGGATTAGCTAACACAACATGTCATTGGAACACAGAACTGATGGTTGCTGATAATGGGCCTCTGTGCGCCTATGTAGATATTCCATAAAAATCGGCCGTTTCCAGCTACAATAGTCATTTACAACATTAACAATGTCTACACTGTATTTCTGATCAATTTTACATTATTTTAATGGACAAAAAATGTGCTTTTCTTTCAAAAACAAGGACAATTCTAAATGATTATTAAGGGTGGGTTATCTAGGGGAATTATATACCTATGTTGGCCTGATGGTTCCCAATCAGAGGCAGCTGTTTATCGTTGTCTCTGATTGGGGATCATATTTAGGTAGCCATTTCCCCATTGTGATTTGTGGGATCTTGACTATGTATAGTCCTCTGTGTTCACTATTATTAGCGTCAGGTTTCGTTTGTTCGTTTTATTGTTTTTGTTCTTTGAGTTTTTTCTGTTCCTATTAAAAGAGATGGAAACATACCACGCTGCATCTTGCTCCACTCCTTATAACGAACGTGACACACATACTTGCAAATGTATTTTTGTAATTTAATATTACATTAATACTTAATTTTTTAGAATTTTTTATTTGAATGAAATACATATAAAAATATTATTATTTTGTAGTTTGTTTTGATACATTGATCTTTATGATATTTTTCATTGTATTTTGTCATTTTTGCCCATCCCATAGCGAGAGAGGAGGTGGACCTATGTACCCCGACTTCAATCAAGCAGGTTTTAGTCACCCACTTGGTTTCAGTCACCCACTTGGTTTCAGTCACCCACTTGGTTTCAGTCACCCACTTGGTTTCAGTCACCCACTTGGTTTCAGTCACCCACTTGGTTTCAGTCACCCACTTGGTTTCAGTCACCCACTTGGTTTCAGTCACCCACTTGGCTTCAGTCACCCACTTGGCTTCAGTCACCCACTTGGCTTCAGTCACCCACTTGGTTTCAGTCACCCACTTGGCTTCAGTCACCCACTTGGTTTCAGTCACCCACTTGGTTTCAGTCACCCACTTGGTTTCAGTCACCCACTTGGCTTCAGTCACCCACTTGGTTTCAGTCACCCACTTGGCTTCAGTCACCCCCAAGATTGAAGCAGGAGACAAATCCAGCTATGGCCTCCTTGCCAGGCCTCTCTCACTAGGCAGACAGGGGTCCTGGGATGGACAGACCTTTCTCACTGGGCACAGGGGTCCTGGGATGGACAGACCAGGCCTCTCTCACTGGGCAGACAGGGGTCCTGGGATGGACAGACCTTTCTCACTGGGCAAAGGGGTCCTGGGATGGACAGACCAGGCCTCTCTCACTGGGCAGACAGGGGTCCTGGGATGGACAGACCTTTCTCACTGGGCAAAGGGGTCCTGGGATGGACAGACCAGGCCTCTCTCACTGGGCAGACAGGGGTCCTGGGATGGTTAGACCTTTCTCACTGGGCAAAGGGGTCCTGGGATGGACAGACCAGGCCTCTCTCACTGGGCACAGGGTCCTGAGATGGACAGCTCAGGCTTCTCTCACTGGGCACAGGGTCCTGAGATGGATAGCTCACACTGCTTCCCTTCATATAGCGCTGGATCAAGGGTGCCTTCATTGAAGGGGAGATCCTGTCTGAGTAGCGTATAATGTTTTTTGAAAAGGGAAATGTGTATTTAATGTTCTGAGTTATGACAGTACCAATCCCTTGATGTAGTGATCTACACATTCTACAGAGTGTTTTCTGGTGTTTTTGAAGTACTCAATTTGAAATATGCACTATTTGGTCCTGTGCTTTTTTGTATGTCGATAGTTTGTGAGCCTGAAATTCTCAATTGACGCAGATTTGAAGTGAATAACTATGACATACAGTATGTTGTATCTGTCTTCACAGGCTTCACAGCATATCCCCTCTTCTTTGTCTTGGGAAAGCTGATTTTGTATCACAGCATTCCTGCTGTGGTAGTTGCCTGGGAAGCTGTGCAGACAGTAGATGTTGAATTTTCTAAAATGTCTATCATTACTGCTTGATGATAGTGGAAAGATGAAAGGGGATGGAATGTGAAATGATAATAATCATCATGATTAGCCCCAATGACACAAGCTACATCTACTGTAAGACAAAAGCCCACACACAATGGAATGGCGGAATAGGATTTTCAGAGGTAAATTACAAATACAATGAACACCGCAACTCCTTTTGTGGACAACGTTCCTCCGTGCTAGCCGTGCTCTGGCAGCTCTCAGACTCAACGTAGGGGGCTTAGTGATGGAAGAACAACCATATAGTGACTACCAGGTGTGTTACAGAACATGTACCGTTCACAAGTCAAAGCATCCACATTATCTAACGTTAGCCCCCCCCCTCCCCGATCCCCCCCAAAATGTTGGCTACCGTGTCAGACTCATCCAATTCTGATATTATGGTCAGCGCTTGCAAGATCCACTGTCAATGAAGTTACAGCATCTGTCTTCAGGATTAGCTTCCTGGCAAGACCCATCGAATGTTCTCCCCAATTGATAAAACAACTTCACCTGAAATGTGCACTGAAAACTTGATCCATGTACCAGCTACAGTCGCTTTTCAAGCTTGGGTCACCCTACTTTGAACTGATTTCATTCAAATATTATCCAATTTGATGAAAACCATGATTTTCACTGTTCGGGAACTTTAACATTGTTTATCTCGGGAAGGCTATGTCATTTTGACTTATCATTATGCCTCGCCCACAATTATGTTATTTTGACTGTCATTACCTGCCATGCCCACAATGATGACGTCATACCCATTAGAAAGCTTAAATGTCCATCAAGGTTTGTACACACCTACTTATTCAAGGGTTTTTCTTTATTTTTACTATTTTCTACATTGTAGAATAACAGCGAAGACATCAAAACTATGAAATAGCACATATGAAATCATGTACTAAGCAAAAAAGGGGGAACACTCCAACACTCAGACGTCATTTACAGATAGCCAGGGGAACACACCAACACTCAGACATCATTTACAGATAGCCAGGGGAACACACCAACACTCAGACATCATTTACAGATAGCCAGGGGAACACTCCAACACTCAGACATCATTTACAGATAGCCAGTGGAACACTCCAACACTCAGACATCATTTACAGATAGCCAGGGGAACACACCAACACTCAGACATCATTTACAGATAGCCAGTGGAACACTCCAACACTCAGACATCATTTACAGATAGCCAGGGGCACACTCCAACACTCAGACATCATTTACAGATAGCCAGGGGAACACACCAACACTCAGACATCATTTACAGATAGCCAGGGGAACACACCAACACGCAGACATCATTTACAGATAGCCAGGGGAACACACCAACACGCAGACATCATTTACAGATAGCCAGGGGAACACTCCAACACTCAGACATAATTTACAGATAGCCAGTGGAACACTCCAACACTCAGACATCATTTACAGATAGCCGGGGGAACACTCCAACACTCAGACATCATTTACAGATAGCCAGGGGAACACTCCAACACTCAGACATCATTACAGATAGCCAGGGGAACACACCAACACGCAGACATCATTTACAGATAGCCAGGGGAACACTCCAACACTCAGACATCATTTACAGATAGCCAGTGGAACACTCCAACACTCAGACATAATTTACAGATAGCCAGGGGAACACTCCAACACTCAGACATTATTTACAGATAGCCAGGGGAACACTCCAACACTCAGACATCATTTACAGATAGCCAGTGGAACACTCCAATACTCAGACATCATTTACAAATGTAACGCGTGTTTAGTGAGTCCGCCAGATCAGAGGCAGTAGGGATGACCAGGGATGTTCTCTTGTTAAGTCTGTGTATTGGACCATTTTTCTGTCCTGCTAAGTGTTTAAAATGTAACTTTTGGTTGTCAGGAAAATGTATGGAGTAAAAAGTATATTTTTCTTTAGGAATGTAGTGAAGTAAAAGTAAAAGTAGTCAAAAATATAAATTGTTAAGTAAAGTACACATCCCCCAAAAAACGATTTAAGTAGTACTTTAAAGTATTTTTACTTAGGTCCTTTACACCAGTGTATGGGTCAGGGTCAATTTAACCCGTCTTTTCAGGATATTGACCCCATTGATGTTGGACGGGGTATGAAAAACCATAAGTGTCACGATCGTGTGGAAGAGATTCGGACCAAAACGCAGCATGAGGAAAATAAGCCATCTTCTTTTAATTAAATGAACGAAGATGAACATGAAACGAAAACACTATACAAACAAACAAAACAACAAATGATCGTGAAGCTAAATAACGCAAGTGCACAGACAAGCAACAAACGTTAAACAAGACAACTACCCACAAAAGCCTACTGCCTATGGCTACCTTAAATATGGCTCCCAATCAGAGACAAATGAATGACAGCTGTCTCTGATTGAGACCCAATCTAGGCAGCCATAGACATAACTAGACAACCTAACAATACTCTATCCCATACACATACAACACCCATAGACTAACCAAAACACACACAACATACAATGCCCACCCCAACTCACGCCCTGACCAACTAAACATAATCAAAATAACATAAAAATAGGTCAGGAACGTGACATAACCCCCCCCCTCAAGGTGCGTACTCCGAACGCACCACCAAAAGTCTAGGGGAGGGTCTGGGTGGGCATCTGTCCACGGTGGTGGCTCCGGCTCTGGACGCTGTCCCCACACCACCATAGTCACTCCCCGCTTCCGTATCCCCCCCCCAATGACCACCCTCCAACTAAACCCACCTAACTGAAGGGGCAGCATCGGGATAAGGGGCAGCACCGGGATAAGGGGCAACACCGGGCTGAGGGACGGCAGCTCCGGGCTGAGGGACGGCAGCTCCGGGCTGAGGGACGGCAGCTCCGGGCTGAGGGACGGCAGCTCCGGACTGAGGGACGGCAGCTCCGGACTGGCTGGCGGATCCTGGCTGGCTGGCTCTGGCTGGTCATGGCTGGCTGACGGCTCTGGCTGGTCATGGCTGGCTGACGGCTCTGGCTGGTCATGGCTGGCTGAAGGCTCTGGCTGGTCATGGCTGGCTGAAGGCTCTGGCTGATCCGGTCTGGCGGAAGGCTCTGGCTGATCCGGTCTGGCGGAAGGCTCTGGCTGATCCGATCTGGCGGAAGGCTCTGGCTGATCCGGTCTGGCGGAAGGCTCTGGCTGATCCGGTCTGGCGGAAGGCTCTGGCTGATCCGGTCTGGCGGAAGGCTCTGGCTGATCCGGTCTGGCGGACGGCTCTGTAGGCTCATGGCAGACGGGCGGCTTTGCAGGCTCATGGCAGACGGGCGGCTTTGCAGGCTCATGGCAGTCGGACAGTTCAGACGCCGCTGGGCAGACGGGCAGTTCAGGCGCCGCTGGGCAGACGGGCAGTTCAGGCGCCGCTGGGCAGACGGGCAGTTCAGGCGCCGCTGGGCAGACGGGCAGTTCAGGCGCCGCTGGGCAGACGGCAGACTCTGGCCGGCTGAGACGCACTATAGGCCTGGTGCGTGGTACCGGAACTGGAGGTACCGGGCTAAGGACACGCACCTCAGGGCGAGTGCGGGGAGAAGGAACAGTGCGTCCAGGGCTCTGGAGACGCACAGGAGGCTTGGTGCGTGGTGCCGGAACTGGAGGCACTGGGCTGGAGACACGCACCATAGGGAGAGTGCGTGGAAGAGGAACAGGGCTCTGGAGATGCACTGGAAGCCTGGTGCGTGGTGTAGGCACTGGTGGTCCTGGACTGGGGTGGGAAGGTGGCGCCGGATATACCGGACCGTGAAAGAGGACACGTGCTCTTGAGCACCGAGCCTCCCCAACCTTACCAGGTTGAATGATCCCCGTAGCCCTGCCAGTGCGGCGAGGTGGAATAGCCCGCACTGGGCTATGCAGGCGAACCGGGGACACCACCTGCAAGGCTGGTGCCATGTACACCGGCCCGAGGAGACGTACTGGAGGCCAGATACGTTGGGCCGGCTTCATGGCATCCGGCTCGATGCCCAACCTAGCCCTCCCAGTGCGGCAAGGTGGAATAGCCCGCACTGGGCTAAGCACGCGTACTGGGGACACCGTGCGCTTTACCGCATAACACGGTGTCTGACCAGTACGACGCCCTCTTACTCCACGGTAAGCCCGGGGAGTTGGCTCAGGTATCCAACCCGGCTTCGCCACACTCCCCTTTAGCCCCCCCCCCCCCCCCAAGAAATTTTTGGGTGAGCCTCTCGGGCTTCCAGCCTCTCCTACGTGCTGCCTCCTCATACCAGCGCTCCTGGGCTGTGGCTGCCTTCTTCTCCTCCCGCAAGCGGCGATTCACACCAACCTTAGCCCAGGGTCCTTCTCCATTGAAAATTTGCTCCCAACTCCATTCCTCTTCTCTCCATTGCTTTAGTTCCTTTTCTCCTTCCTCAATCCGCTTGGTCCTGTTGTGGTGGGTAGTTCTGTCACGATCGTGTGGAAGAGATTCGGACCAAAACGCAGCATGAGGAAAATAAGCCATCTTCTTTTAATTAAATGAACGAAGATGAACATGAAACGAAAACACTATACAAACAAACAAAACAACAAATGATCGTGAAGCTAAATAACGCAAGTGCACAGACAAGCAACAAACGTTAAACAAGACAACTACCCACAAAAGCCTACTGCCTATGGCTACCTTAAATATGGCTCCCAATCAGAGACAAATGAATGACAGCTGTCTCTGATTGAGACCCAATCTAGGCAGCCATAGACATAACTAGACAACCTAACAATACTCTATCCCATACACATACAACACCCATAGACTAACCAAAACACACACAACATACAATGCCCACCCCAACTCACGCCCTGACCAACTAAACATAATCAAAATAACATAAAAATAGGTCAGGAACGTGACAATAAGAGATTGATTACCATGTTCTTCATTGTTCACATTAAGTTCACAACTGCAAATCTATCTGAAAACGATCATTTCTGAAGGCCTATATGTACCCTGATATCTCAAAAAGCATCTGTTACTCATGCCAAATGACACAACATGATATAAAGCAAACCAAGGCTAGGAGGAAAAGACAGCCTACTTTCCTCTCTGGTACCACTTCCCATGGTTGTACAGGATATGCTACCAGGCAGTCCTAACCTGCTTTATATTACCTGATGACAAGATTACAATATTAATACAGTATCCATGAAAGCATTTTGAATTATGATGGATATCAAATGGAATTGGTTTCTCGGTATTAATCTTCCCATGAAGCTGTGTGTCATTGGAAGACATACAGCAGGCAGGTATTCAAAGCCAGATTCTAAACCAATTCCTCAGACCATTCTTCTACCCTCTGGAAGATCTGAAAAGGGGGGACAAGACAGTGGTAAGGAATATGGTAGACGGTGATGTTATTTCCATATGGCTGTCACCAGCCAGAGGGCCTCAACAAGGACCTACCTAATGTATAGCGGAGATGAATTGGTTTGGAATCGTGCCCACGTTAGAGGGAGGGCTTGCAACATGTGCTTTCCTTTCCTAGAACTTGTAATAAGCACTTTGCTTGTTGTGTTAGATTATGGAAACAAGCCAAGCTTTAACCAATAACCTCAATCACCTTGTGAAAGGATTACATGCATGCATTCTGGCGCCTGGATATGCCAGTAAAAGGGTTTTTGAAATACAATTGCCACCAATAGGAAAGACAGTATTGGTTTTCAGGATTTTAAGTCTAATCAATGCAATTAGCTGCACAGGTCTGATACAATAACTAGGTTTGTTTTATTACGGTGAAAATGGTATTCCATTATTCCATTAGATATGATTTTCCAGATATCAAAGTAAAACCTGTTAACTACTGTATATAGTATCAAAACGGTCTATTCTCGTTTGAGATGAATCCATACTGAACTTTGGACGACTAGGCTACTCCTGAAATGGTCAAGCTGAACTTTGTAAGGCTACTCCTGAGATGGTCAAACTGAACTTTGGAAGACTAGGCTACTCCTGAGATGGTCAAGCTGAACTTTGGACGACTTGGCTACTCCTGAGATGGTCAAACTGAGCTTTGTAAGGCTACTCCTGAGATGGTCAAGCTGAACTTTGGACGACTAGGCTACTCCTGAGATGGTCAAGCTGAACTTTGTAAGGCTACTCCTGAGATGGTCAAGCTGAACTTTGTAAGGCTACTCCTGAGATGGTCAAGCTGAACTTTGGACGACTTGGCTACTCCTGAGATGGTCAAACTGAGCTTTGTAAGGCTACTCCTGAGATGGTCAAGCTGAACTTTGGACGACTTGGCTACTCCTGAGATGGTCAAACTGAGCTTTGTAAGGCTACTCCTGAGATGGTCAAACTGAACTTTGGACGACTTGGCTACTCCTGAGATGGTCAAACTGAACTTTGGAAGACTAGGCTACTCCTGAGATGGTCAAACTGAACTTTGGAAGACTAGGCTACTCCTGAGATGGTCAAACTGAACTTTGGACGACTTGGCTACTCCTGAGATGGTCAAACTGAACTTTGGACGACTTGGCTACTCCTGAGATGGTCAAACTGAGCTTTGTAAGGCTACTCCTGAGATGGTCAAACTGAACTTTGGACGACTTGGCTACTCCTGAGATGGTCAAACTGAACTTTGGAAGGCTACTCCTGAGATGGTCAAACTGAACTTTGGACGACTTGGCTACTCCTGAGATGGTCAAACTGAACTTTGTAAGGCTACTCCTGAGATGGTCAAACTGAACTTTGGACGACTTGGCTACTCCTGAGACCATCAATCCATTTCTTAATTTTATTATGTCAATCAATATTTTTTATTTGTTACATTTTTTTTGAACAACTTTATTGATCCCTCATGTTATGCTATTATTGATCCTCTGAGCCCTCACAGGAAATATACAGTCTCTACTCTACACACGGCTGCCTGCACAACTCTAGACTTTGCTTCTCATCATTTTCAAGAGCTCATAATCGTTTATTTCATGTAATATCCTTAGTCTACTTAGTTTCAATTAAAGGGAAATTACTTTCATAAGAAATAAATGTGGTGTTATTGTACTTGTTAACCACGGAGTTAGTCACAGCTGTTACATTTTCACATCCAGGTAATATATTCACCAAGCAATGCTGGAATGCAATCTTCCCTTCTTTCAAAGGTAATAGAGCATCTAAATGAATAGTTAAATTGATGCGTTGGCATGGAGACCCACACACTGCCAAATGAGGGAAAAACGCAAATTCACATGCATTCATCTGACCACATAATACCCCAGTCACTCTCTTGGTGTAAACAAGGTGTTTTTCTGAGCCAACATACCAGCTCAAATAAGGCTAGAATAAATAGAATGGAACATCAGTGTAACAAAAGGTAGTTTTGAGTGTAGACAAGTGGATAACAATTTACTTGATAAAGGCTGCAGGCAGTGTCCGAAATTAACTTTTTGGCTCACCTGCCAAGGGGACTGGTAGATGAAAAAATCCACCAGCCAAGCATATTTTTTACCGGCCAAAATAACAAATTGTCTTTTTGTTTCACATATACATTCATTTCAGTACATTTCATTGAGATAATAAGGTATTAATTCTCAAACTATAAATATGATCATGAACCTGAACCCAACCTGACTGCCCTGTAATACAAAACATAAAGTAACCTGCTGCTGCATCTCCTGACTCTGGCCAGTTGGTGAAGCTGACCAGCTTGGTGGCACACAGGACCCCTACACTGGTGTCCTGGAACATGTCAGTCATACTCTCCACTAGCCTGTCAAGCATTTTGTCCTGTGAGGTGACGAGGGTCTTGCTTTCACCTCTGGTCAGTGAAATTCCCTCATATCTGTTGGCCATTATGGCCTTCATCATGGGCCCTTCTCTGATGATAAAAAGCTAATTTTACCATCCTTTCAGAATTTTCCATTACAACACACTCTCACTCACTCTCTCTCCCTCCCTTATTGACGTAATCCTTTCTCTTAATTCTCTTAAGGTAAGTATTTCTTATTGCAGCTTAAATAAACATACCTGGTTTTGTACTTCTTAAGTACTGCCTGTGTTGAGCACAAGGAGCTGTGGGCTTCTGCTATGGTGATGGTGGACCTCTGCAGACAGGCGAACAGGTTGCTCAGGTGTGTTAGTGTGTCATGCAGGAAGCCACAGAAGCCGATAACAACAGCCTCCCTCACTGTAGTATTTCCTGGCCTTGGCCTGCTGGACACCTCAGACATTATGGACATCAGCAGATTGAATCTGAAATACATAAAGAACAAAGACATACAAATAGACAATTAATTGCTGTCCAAAAAACACTATATTAGATATGACACATTTTGTCAGTGCATAAAGCATTGAAACATGATGTTACCATTGTAACTGTGTAGTTATTTACTGGACATTACATATTGATGACTTCTGGAGACTTAGCAATCTACAGTCACTACCTGTTCCAAGTGCTGGACACGTCCCTGGTAACCTCACAGGAAGTGGTCCAGTTCAGGCAATAGGTGTCCTACCCATCAGGTCCTGCCAATTCTGGTGGGCACCAGTGTTGTGTGCCTTAGAGCCTGGAAGCTGTTTACCAGGTTTACCCTGTTCAGTGGACTGGTGTGGTAGATGGAAGCTGTTTACCAGGTTTACCCTGTTCAGTGGACTGGTGTGGTAGATGGAAGCTGTTTACCAGGTTTACCCTGTTCAGTGGACTGGTGTGGTAGAAGGTGTAGAGACCACTGAGGAGGTCTTCTACTTTCTGAAACATCCCGTTGGACCGGATGGCATCAGAAAAGGTCAGTTCAAGGCGGTGTGCCATACAGTAGATGCTGATGATGTAGGCCCTGTCTGTAGGCCCTGTCTGTAGGCCCTGTCTGTATGCCCTGACCCCCTTCAGCCGGCTGACCACACCATTCTTGGCTCCGATCACCACAGCAGCTCCATCTGTTCCCAGAGCGACCAACTTGCTCCCCCACTCATCACACACTCCCTCCATGATGGCACTGATGGCGTTGCTTATGTGTGCCGCGTCTGCCTTCTCCACCGACTTGATGCCAACAAACTTCGACTCGATCTTTCCCTTGTGACAGAATCTGACATAAACTAACTCCTCCTCTTTCACAGAACTGTCTGTGGAGCCATCTCACATGGAGAGTTTTTTTCAGATTCTCTCTGATGTTGTTTCTCTCCACATCTGCAATATGGTGCATAAACTCTTTGGCCTGCTTCTCATTTCTATATGTTGAGCCCACAGCGATTCCTTTTTTCCCCCATCCAAACAGCAAAAATAAAACATTCAAATTAATTCAATAATAATTAAATATACAATCATGTCATCCAATATAGCTGGCAGTTGATTGTGCTAAATTAGCCTTCTACACTATAAGGCAGGTAAAGTCAATTGTGTCACAATGCTTTAGAATGTAAACAGCATCTGGAGACAAACATTACAATACAATGTTACAGAGCCATAGGAAAGCATGGAGATCATGTCAGCATCAGTAGGCCTATAATGTTATGGTATTTATACACTATTCTGAGGTGAACTGAAACTTATCAAGAGGTGAGAAATAACCTCCAGTGACTGGACCACGACTGTTAAATAGACTTGTAAAAACTGGCTACAAAAGTACTAGTCAAGCTACAAGAGTAACAACATTTTCACTTACTCACACATCCACTCCAAGTCAGAAAGTGGTCTCTCCTTCTTGCCAGTGGCATGTACAGTCCTAAACAGTATCTTCATCTTCGTGCTGGTCTGCTCTGACATTGCCATTAGCGCGGTCACAGAGGGTGTCAAGAGGAGAGGCTCCGATTGTGTCCGGGACACAGACACGCAGACAATGTGACTCTTGCTGTGTTCATGGTCACGAATGTCCTCCAGCTTCATCGTTTTATTTCCGATGACAAATGAGTTGTTTCTGACTAGGTGAACCCCAGCCAACTAGGTGAAAACTCTGTCAACGTGCTCTTGAGAAAGGCAGTTAGCTCTAGTTGCTCTAGATAAGAGCATCTGCTAAATGATGTAGATGTATGATACCTTTATGTCATTGTCTTATGATCATCTCTTAATGATCTGGACAGAATAACAGCCATTTTGAGTCTTATGATAACTGTTCCCCGGTAGGCCGTCATTGTAAATAAGAATTTGTTCTTAAACTGACTTGCCTTGTTAAATAAAGGTTTGTGAAAAATTGAAAGTGTTACCTACAAGTGCTTTTGGCAGCGATAGGAAACGTCCATGTGAAAGTGTGAGAACTGAAGTCCTTCTTCTCCACATTGATTATATGAGGGCGGTGAGGGAAAATGGCCGCCTAACTGACCTACAACATTTTGATCTCACGTCGCAAAGACAGAGTTTATTTTCAGCACTTCCCCTTGAGTTATGGGCTGTGGCAGCAGCTAATCCATGGGCCTGCCGTTGTCACCTCTAGTGGAGGCCCAGACACTGGAGTCTGCTGTAATTTATGGCACCATTGCATTGTGTGTGTGTTCCCTGGTGATGGATGAAGCATGGACCGTAACGGATAGAAGTCCATCAGTTAATTAATTTAGCCTGGGAGACGCCCTCCACCCATCAGAAGAGGACTGCCAAGGTCCTGGTACTAGTGATTCTTCTGCACCATGGAAACCATCTGGTTGAATATATATATATAGTAAAGTTAACCATCAGTTTTATTATATATAGTGAAGGTAATCATCTGTTCTAATATGCAGTGCATTCGGAAAGTATTCTGACCCCTGAACTTTTTCCACATTTTGTTATGTTGCAGCCTTGTCCTAAAATTGATTAAATTGTTTTTTCCCCTCATCAATCTACACACAATATCTCATAATGACAAAGCAAAAACAAGTTTTAAGAAATTTTTGCAAATGTATTAAAAAACTAACTGAAATAACATATTTACAATAGTTTTCAGACCCTTTACTCAGTACTTTATTGAAGCACCTTTGGCGATTACAGCCTCAAGTCTTCTTGGGTATGATCCTACAAGCTCAGCAAACCTGTATTTGGGGAGTTTCACCCATTCTTCTCTGCAGATCCTCTCAAGCTCTGTCAGGTTGGATGGGGAGCGTCGCTGCACAGCTATTTTCAAGTCTCTGCAGAGATGTTCGTTCGGGTTCAAGTCTGGGCTGTGGCTGGGCCTCTCAAGGACATTCAGAAACTTGTCCCGAAGCAACTCCTGACTTATCTTGGCTGTGTGCTTAGGGTCGTTGTCCTGTTGAAAGGTGAACCTTCGCTCTGGAGCAGGTTTTCATCAAGGACATCTCTGTACTTTGCTCCATTCATCTTTCCCTCGATCCTGACTAGTCTCCCAGTCCCCAAAGCATGACGCTACCACCACCATGATTTGCGGTAGAGATGGTGCCAGGTTTCCTCCAGACGTGACGCTTAGCATTCAGGCCAAAGAGTTCCATCTTGGATTCATCAGACCAGATCATCTTGTTTATCATGGTCTGAGTACTTTAGGTGCCTTTTGGCAAACTCCAAGCGGGCTGTCATGTGCATTTTACTGAGGAGTAACTTCTGTCTGGCAACTCTACCATAAAGGCCTGATTGGTGGAGTGCTGCAGAGATGGTTGTCCTTCTGGAAGGTTTCCCCATCTCCACAGCGGAACTCTGGAGCTCTGTCAGAGAGACCATCGAGTTCTTGGTCACCTCCCTGACCAAGGCCCTTCTCCCCTGATTGCTCAGTTTGGCCGGGCGGCCAGCTCTAGGAAGATTCTTGGTGGTTCCAAACTTCTTCCATTTATAAATGATGGAGGCTACTGTGTTCTTGGGGACCTTTCATGCTGCAGAACATTTTTGGTACCCTTCCCCAGGCGTGTTCCTTGACACAATCCCGTCTCAGAGCTCTATGGACAATTCCTTCGACCTCATGGCTTGGTTTTTGCTCTGACATGCACTGTCAACTGTGGAGCCTTATATAGACAAATGTGTTATTACATACAGCCGGGAAGAACTATTGGATATAAAAGCGATGTCAACTTACCATCATTATGACCAGGAATACGTCTTTCCCCAAGCGGATCCTTTGTTCTGAGTTGCCTTCCAGAGAGACATCAGAGATTGAACATTCTCTGTTTCATGGAAACATGGCTCACTCGGATATGTTGTCAGAGTCGGTACAGCCACCCGTTTTCTTTCCGTTTTCGGTACAGCCACGCATCGCTCTGACAGAAACAAACATATCTCACCTAAAAAGAAGGGCGGGGGTGTATGCCTTATGATTAACTGGCTCATGGTGTAATCACAACAACATACAACGCTGGTCTGACCAATCGTATTCCACGCTTCAAGATTGCTTCGATCACGTGTACTGGGATATGTTCCGGATAGCCTCAGACAACAGCATTGATGTATACTGTACGCTGACTCTGTGAGCGGGTTTATTAGCAAGTGCATTGGAGATGTCGTACCCTCTGTGACTATTAAAACCTTCCCTAACCAGAAACCGTGGATTGATGGCAGCATTTGCGCAAAGCTGAAAGCGCAAACCACCACTTTTAATCATGGCAAGGTGACCGGAAACATGACTGAATACAAACAGTGTAGCTATTCCCTCCGCAAGGCAATCAAACAAGCAAAGCGCCAGTATAGAGACAAAGTAGAGTCGCAATTCAACGGCTCAAACACGAGACGAATGTGGCAGGGTCTACAGTCAATCACGGATTACAAAAAGAAAACAAGCCCCGTCGCGGACATCAACGTCTTGCTCCCAGACAAATTAAACAACTTCTTTGCTCGCTTTGAGGACAATACAGTGCCACTGACACAGCCAGCTACCAAAGCCTGTGGGCTCTCCTTCTCCGTGGCCAAGGTGAGTAAAACATTTAAACATGTTAACCCTCGCAAGGCTGCCGGCCCAGACGGCATCCCTAGCTACGTCCTCAAAGCATGCGCAGATCAGCTGGCTGGTGTGTTTACGGACATATTCAACCAATCCCTATCCCCGTGTGTTGTCCCCACATGCTTCAAGACGGCCACCATTGTTACTGTTCCCAAGAAAGCTAAGGTAACTGAACTAAATGACTATCGCCCCATTGCACTCACTTCTGTCATCATGAAGTGCTTTGAGAGACTAGTCAAGGATCATATCACCTCCAACCTACCTGATACCCTAGACCCACTCCAACCTCAGGAGGCTGAAGAAATGTGTCTTTTCATCTAAAACAGTCACAAACTTTTACAGATGCACAATCCTGTCGGGCTGTATCACCCAGTATATGGCAATTGCACCACCCTCAACCGCAAGGCTCTCCAGAGGGTAGTGCAGTCTGCACAACACATCACCGGGGGCAAACTACCTGCCCTCCAGGACCCCTACAGCACCCGATGTCACAAGAAAGACAAAAAGATAATCAAGGACAACAAACAACAGCCACTGCCTGTTCACCCGCTATCATCCAGAAGGCGAGGTGAGTACAGATGCATCAAAGCTGGGACCCGAGAGACTGAAAAACAGCTTCTATCTCAAGACCAGCAGACTGTTAAACAGTCATCACTAACATAGAGAGGCTGCTGCCAACATACAGACTCAAATCTCTGGCCATTTAAATAAATTGATTAAATAAAGGTATCACTAGTCACTTTAAATAACGCCACTTTAATAATGTTTACATATCCTACATTACTCATCTCATATGTATATACTGTATTCTACACCATCTACTGCATCTTGCCTATGCTGCAGGCCATCGCTCACCCATATATTTATATGTACATATTCTTATTCATACCTTTACAATTGTGTGTATTTGTGTGTATAAGGTAGTTGTTGTGAATTTGTTAGATTACTTGTTAGATATTACTGCATAGTCGGAACTAGAAGCACAAGCATTGCACTACACTCGCATTAACATCTGCTAACCATGTGTATGTGACCAATAAAATTTGATTTGATTTGATTTTTGTATGGCTTTCCAAATCGTGTCCAATAAAATTTAATTTACCACAGGTGGACTCCAATCCAGTTGTAGAAACTTCTCAAGGATGATCAAAGCAAACAGGATGCACATGAGCTAAATTTTGAGTCTCATACTGTAGCAAAGGGTCTGAATACTTATGTAAAAAAGGTATTTTTTTCTAAAAACCTGTTTTCGCTTTGTCATTACAGGGTATTGTGTTTAGATTTATGAGATTTTTTATTTCATTTAATCCATTTTACACGAAGGTTATTGTTGCTCCTAGACATTTCCACTTCACAATAACAGCACTTACAGTTGACCAGGGCAGATCTAGCAGGGCAGAAATTTTACAAACTGACTTGCTGGAAAGGTCAAGGTGGCATCCTATGACGGTGCCACGTTGAAAGTCACTGAGCTCTTCAGTACCAGCCATTCTACTGTCAATGTTTGTCTATGGAGATTGAATGGCTGTGTGCTCGATTTTATACACCTGTCATCAACGGATGTGACTGAAATAGCCGGATCCATCTAATTTGAAGGGGTGTCCACATACAGTGTGCATATATAGTGAAGGTAACCATCTGTTCTAATATACACAACTGTTCAAAAGTTTGGGGTCACTTAGAAATGTCCTTGTTTTGAAAGAAAAGCAACAAAAAAATGTCCATTAAAATAACATTAAATTGATCCGAAATACAGTGTAGACATTGTTAATGTTGTAAATGACTATTGTAGCTGGAAACGGCAGATTTTTTATGGAATATCTACATAGGCGCACAGAGGCCCATTATCAGCAACCATCACTCCTGTGTTCCCGCAGCTAAATCAACTCTAGGAGACGGTCCTGAAACTTGCTGGACTTTCTTGGGCACCCTGAAGCCTTCTTCACAACATTTGAACCGCTCTCCTTGAAGTTCTTGATGATCCGATAAAAGGTTGATTTAGGTGCAATCTACTGGCAGCAATATCCTTGCCTGTGAAGACGTTTTTGTGCAAAGCAATGATGATGGCACGTGTTTCCTTGCAGGTAACCATGGTTGACAAAGGAAGAACAATGATTCCAAGCACCCTCCTTTTGAAGCTTCCAGTCTGTTATTCGAACTCAATCAGCATGACAGAGTGATCTCCAGCTTTGTCCTTGTCAACACTCACACCTGTGTTAACGAGAGAATCACTGAGATGATGTCAGCTGGTCCTTTTGTGGCAGGGCTGAAATGCAGTGGAAATGTTTTTGGGGGATTCAGTTCATTTGCATGGCAAAGAGGGACTTAATTGCAATTCATCTGATCACTTTTCATAACATTCTGGAGTACATGCAAATTGCCATCATACAAACTGAGGCAGCAGACTTTGTAAAAATGAATATTTGTGTCATTCTCAAAACTTTTGGCCACGACTGTAGTAAATGCAGTATTGTATATTTAGTAGCAAATAGCAGCATTATTACCTCTTATAGCGCTCAATCGATAAGATTACTATAAGCTGGCTAAAAGGCCTTAGATGTACCAGTTCACTTTCAGTTGTGTTTGCTGGCGCTGGCAATGATTATTTCCTAAAAATTATTTGGCAATCATTTCTTATATAGTCAACTGTTAAATGTACAGTTCACATCCCTTTACAAGGGCTTAATAGCAATGCCAACACATAAGCCAATTGTACAACTGTATGTATGTGTATGTTATGGGGCAACAGTGGGCTTTATTTGGTAGCATTTCCTGTGCAGAAGCAGAGATAAGAAACGATTATCTGCCAGTGATTCACAGATGAATCAGAATCCCTATACTACATTTGTGACATGTTTTTTGTTTGCAATGGCGCAATACCGTAGCTAAAGATTTTTTATACATTTTCTGTGTTCTATGGAGGTAAGACACCCCATCTACTGGTCAAGGAGCAAAAGTAACATCACCCACGATATACAGATGAATTAGACTAATCACGTTAATGAGGGGGGGTTGTGATGAAAGGTGAAAAGCTTGATTTGGGCTCAGTATTTAGCCTGTGGCTTTTAGTAGTAACTCACGTCTCTATGTCTATAGTTTCCCATCACTCCAAAAGCCTGGTTATGCTTTCTGGATTCACCCTGTCTCTTATCTGGAGTCCCCTCATCTTTATGTGAGTTTAATTAAGCGCTAACATGAGACGTCTGTCTGCAGCTAAACTGTAATTATCATCCGTATTACGCCAAAAGGGCGTTCGGCGTAATTAGCATCCCCCCACACTGCAGTCTTTCAGAAAAGAAAGGAGCGTACTCCGATTCGTCTTCAAATGCACAGAGGAAGTCAACGTGAGCCGGCATCGGTACATACAAAACCAACGGTAAGTTATGGCGAATGGAAAAGGTTTTGTTGACATCTGAAACTGGAGCACCAATATGTACAACAGCATTAATCTACAGACAGGATGTGTCACAGGCTCAGGTATGATGGCACTTACTTGAGGAGTCCCCTAAGTCCCCTTGAAGAGTCCCCTAGTTGACTCTACACATCCCATAATAAGCAGAACGGTGTTATTCTAGGGAATAAAGCCTCTGTCTGAGGCTGCATAATACCCTGATCAGTGCTTTGACAGTGTTGTATTTCACTGCTATCATAATCTGCTATAGCTTCACTAAGACATGACGTGAGACCATAAGGCATAGTAATACTACAGACATGACGTGAGACCATAAGGCATAGTAATACTACAGACATGACGTGAGACCATAAGGCATAGTAATACTACAGACATGACGTGAGACCATAAGGCATAGTAATACTACAGACATGACGTGAGACCATAAGGCATAGTAATACTACAGACATGACGTGAGACCATAAGGCATAGTAATACTACAGACATGACGTGAGACCATAAGGCATAGTAATACTACAGACATGACGTGAGACCATAAGGCATAGTAATACTACAGACATGACGTGAGACCATAAGGCATAGTAATACTACAGACATGACGTGAGACCATAAGGCATAGTAATACTACAGACATGACGTGAGACCATAAGGCATAGTAATACTACAGACATGACGTGAGACCATAAGGCATAGTAATACTACAGACATGACGTGAGACCATAAGGCATAGTAATACTACAGACATGACGTGAGACCATAAGGCATAGTAATACTACAGACATGACGTGAGACCATAAGGCATAGTAATACTACAGACATGACGTGAGACCATAAGGCATAGTAATACTACAGACATGACGTGAGACCATAAGGCATAGTAATACTACAGACATGACGTGAGACCATAAGGCATAGTAATACTACAGACATGACGTGAGACCATAAGGCATAGTAATACTACAGACATGACGTGAGACCATAAGGCATAGTAATACTACAGACATGACGTGAGACCATAAGGCATAGTAATACTACAGACATGACGTGAGACCATAAGGCATAGTAATACTACAGACATGACGTGAGACCATAAGGCATAGTAATACTACAGACATGACGTGAGACCATAAGGCATAGTAATACTACAGACATGACGTGAGACCATAAGGCATAGTAATACTACAGACATGACGTGAGACCATAAGGCATAGTAATACTACAGACATGACGTGAGACCATAAGGCATAGTAATACTACAGACATGACGTGAGACCATAAGGCATAGTAATACTACAGACATGACGTGAGACCATAAGGCATAGTAATACTACAGACATGACGTGAGACCATAAGGCATAGTAATACTACAGACATGACGTGAGACCATAAGGCATAGTAATACTACAGACATGACGTGAGACCATAAGGCATAGTAATACTACAGACATGACGTGAGACCATAAGGCATAGTAATACTACAGACATGACGTGAGACCATAAGGCATAGTAATACTACAGACATGACGTGAGACCATAAGGCATAGTAATACTACAGACATGACGTGAGACCATAAGGCATAGTAATACTACAGACATGACGTGAGACCATAAGGCATAGTAATACTACAGACATGACGTGAGACCATAAGGCATAGTAATACTACAGACATGACGTGAGACCATAAGGCATAGTAATACTACAGACATGACGTGAGACCATAAGGCATAGTAATACTACAGACATGACGTGAGACCATAAGGCATAGTAATACTACAGACATGACGTGAGACCATAAGGCATAGTAATACTACAGACATGACGTGAGACCATAAGGCATAGTAATACTACAGACATGACGTGAGACCATAAGGCATAGTAATACTACAGACATGACGTGAGACCATAAGGCATAGTAATACTACAGACATGACGTGAGACCATAAGGCATAGTAATACTACAGACATGACGTGAGACCATAAGGCATAGTAATACTACAGACATGACGTGAGACCATAAGGCATAGTAATACTACAGACATGACGTGAGACCATAAGGCATAGTAATACTACAGACATGACGTGAGACCATAAGGCATAGTAATACTACAGACATGACGTGAGACCATAAGGCATAGTAATACTACAGACATGACGTGAGACCATAAGGCATAGTAATACTACAGACATGACGTGAGACCATAAGGCATAGTAATACTACAGACATGACGTGAGACCATAAGGCATAGTAATACTACAGACATGACGTGAGACCATAAGGCATAGTAATACTACAGACATGACGTGAGACCATAAGGCATAGTAATACTACAGACATGACGTGAGACCATAAGGCATAGTAATACTACAGACAAGACGTGAGACCATAAGGCATAGTAATACTACAGACATGACGTGAGACCATAAGGCATAGTAATACTACAGACATGACGTGAGACCATAAGGCATAGTAATACTACAGACATGACGTGAGACCATAAGGCATAGTAATACTACAGACATGACGTGAGACCATAAGGCATAGTAATACTACAGACATGACGTGAGACCATAAGGCATAGTAATACTACAGACATGACGTGAGACCATAAGGCATAGTAATACTACAGACATGACGTGAGACCATAAGGCATAGTAATACTACAGACATGACGTGAGACCATAAGGCATAGTAATACTACAGACATGACGTGAGACCATAAGGCATAGTAATACTACAGACATGACGTGAGACCATAAGGCATAGTAATACTACAGACATGACGTGAGACCATAAGGCATAGTAATACTACAGACATGACGTGAGACCATAAGGCATAGTAATACTACAGACATGACGTGAGACCATAAGGCATAGTAATACTACAGACATGACGTGAGACCATAAGGCATAGTAATACTACAGACATGACGTGAGACCATAAGGCATAGTAATACTACAGACATGACGTGAGACCATAAGGCATAGTAATACTACAGACATGACGTGAGACCATAAGGCATAGTAATACTACAGACATGACGTGAGACCATAAGGCATAGTAATACTACAGACATGACGTGAGACCATAAGGCATAGTAATACTACAGACATGACGTGAGACCATAAGGCATAGTAATACTACAGACATGACGTGAGACCATAAGGCATAGTAATACTACAGACATGACGTGAGACCATAAGGCATAGTAATACTACAGACATGACGTGAGACCATAAGGCATAGTAATACTACAGACATGACGTGAGACCATAAGGCATAGTAATACTACAGACATGACGTGAGACCATAAGGCATAGTAATACTACAGACATGACGTGAGACCATAAGGCATAGTAATACTACAGACATGACGTGAGACCATAAGGCATAGTAATACTACAGACATGACGTGAGACCATAAGGCATAGTAATACTACAGACATGACGTGAGACCATAAGGCATAGTAATACTACAGACATGACGTGAGACCATAAGGCATAGTAATACTACAGACATGACGTGAGACCATAAGGCATAGTAATACTACAGACATGACGTGAGACCATAAGGCATAGTAATACTACAGACATGACGTGAGACCATAAGGCATAGTAATACTACAGACATGACGTGAGACCATAAGGCATAGTAATACTACAGACATGACGTGAGACCATAAGGCATAGTAATACTACAGACATGACGTGAGACCATAAGGCATAGTAATACTACAGACATGACGTGAGAGCATAAGGCATAGTAATACTACAGACATGACGTGAGACCATAAGGCATAGTAATACTACAGACATGACGTGAGACCATAAGGCATAGTATTACTACAGACATGACGTGAGACCATAAGGCATAGTAATACTACAGACATGACGTGAGACCATAAGGCATAGTAATACTACAGACATGACGTGAGACCATAAGGCATAGTAATACTACAGACATGACGTGAGACCATAAGGCATAGTAATACTACAGACATGACGTGAGACCATAAGGCATAGTAATACTACAGACATGACGTGAGACCATAAGGCATAGTAATACTACAGACATGACGTGAGACCATAAGGCATAGTAATACTACAGACATGACGTGAGACCATAAGGCATAGTAATACTACAGACATGACGTGAGACCATAAGGCATAGTAATACTACAGACATGACGTGAGACCATAAGGCATAGTAATACTACAGACATGACGTGAGACCATAAGGCATAGTAATACTACAGACATGACGTGAGACCATAAGGCATAGTAATACTACAGACATGACGTGAGAC